>NC_079414.1:17190101-17275101 GCF_026213295.1 Gadus chalcogrammus | reverse complement strand
AAGTGTATATTAATGACCCTCGCTGACCTTAACCCTATCCTTATTGGCTCCCTGGTGGTATCTGCAGGCTCATGAATATTAATCTAGTTCTGTAACCTCCATTACCCTAATCTTTGCTGTCTAGCCTCCCAGAAGGACCCGTTGCCATGGCAACCACATTACTAGGCTCCTCTAGATGGAGGGTGGGAATTATATGGTTAAAATGGACACACGCACACATGCACGCACACCCCAAAAAAATCCCTCCACCACGTTGTTTGAGTCTTATGAAGGAGGAGGGAGAAAGACACAAAATATATACGAGGATGTGGAATTTGTATTGCGTGTACGTTTTTAAGTTACGTTTTATTATCGCTACGGCGATAGCTGGAGTGTTTTGGACCACTTTAAATGGGCCATTTCAGTGGCTCTTTACTGGTAATTGAGTGAGGGTAAAGAAGTGCCTTCGTTAGTTCTAGTCTCTTGCCCATACTACAATGGGGGAAGAAATACAAATCTGTCGGAATTGTCTTGGTGCCCTGATCATTACACATAGCACAGCTGTATGCTGGATGTTAGCCCCAGGCTAAACAGCCATCCTTTCCCCAACCAGTACCAGATAAGTGCCTGATGTTTGTAATAAAGAACCGAGGCGCTCTGGCTGGAAGTGTAAGCCTTGTATATTTGATGCACGTATAACAGCAGGGTTTATTATATACAACCTCACCTTCCACATCAATCCGTTGCGTGCGAACCTGTTGCCCTGACTAAAAAGTGTCCCTTCTCTCCCCCTAGATGTGGACAGCAATGAGGACGGCGGGCCCGACGGCAGTCCCCTGAAAGAGGAGAGCTGGTTCGGCAACGCCTCGGACACACGCTCCGAGTCGTCGTCCTACGGGGACGGCCAGGAAGAGCTCCTCCTACCGCACGGCTCCTCCCCCGACGACCGGCCAGGGGCCGTAGCCGGCGGCGACCATGACACCTCGGGGGGCGAGAGCTCTTCGCTGGGCTGCCCCACGCCCGTCCACCGCGCCTCCCTGGAGTTCCTGGGGCTGGACGGAGGGGCCTTCTCGGCCCAGGACACCCTGTCCTCGGTGGTGTCCTCTCTGTACGGCGAGAGCGCGTCCCAGGCGCTGGGGAAACCCCTCAGCAGCAACCTGCGCCGCCTGCTGGAGGCTGGCTCTCTCAAGCTAGACGGCGAGCTGCTGTGTCGCTCGGCGAGGGGCGGGCCCGGGGGGGACTCCCCTCCCATCGGCCTGGTCCCGCCCCTCACCCTCTCGCCGTCCTCCCACCATGCCCAGCAGCTCAGCGCCCTCGCCCGGAAACTAGCCGGCGCCGGGGGAAGCAACAACAACAACAACCACCATCTCCAACACCACCACCACCACCACGGCAGCTCAGCCTCGGGGTCCCCCGCCTCCATGGCCGCCTCCGTCAAGCAGGAGCCCCTGGACCCCTTCTCCTCCGTCACCCCCAGCAACGGCAGCGGCGGCGGCGGAGGAGGGGGCTTCGTATGGGCGGGGGTGGCGGACAAGTGGCCCCCTTTGGGCTGCTCGGCCCCAGGGGGCTCCAGTCTGTCCCCGGACTCGGCCATCCAGAAGCTGAAGGCGGCGGCCAACGCCGTGCTGCAGGACAAGAACGCCTCGCTGTCCTCCTCCTCCTCCTCCTCCTCTACCTCGGCCTCGTCCGCCGTGGCCAGCCTCGTGGGGGGAGGGGCGGGGGGCCGCGGGGAGGACGTGGTGCGCTTCGACGCCTTCACCTCGCCCTTCAGCCCGCAGTCTGCCAGCTCCACCCTGGCGGCCCTCTCCAAGAAGGTGAGCGAGCGGAGCCACGCGTCGTTGACGGGCGGCGGCGGCGGTGGCAGCGCCGTCAGCGCTGGCGCCGACCACCAGACGTCGGCCAGCTCTTTCCTGTCGCTGGTCTCCATGACGTCCTCGGCTGCCTTGCTCAAGGAGGTGGCGGCCAGGGCCGCCGGCAACCTCCTAGCCGAGAAGAAGGAAGGGTCCCCAGTGCCGAGCGCGGGCCTGCTCCAAGAGGACGTGAAGCCCCTGCTAGACAGGAACCAGAAGCCCCCCACGCCCTCAACACCAACCCAGGGACTCGATCTGCTGCTGCCCTTCACACCCAAGGCGAGAGGCAAATCCAGCAGCCAAGCAGGTAACCTGACTCATCTCAATAGCCGCGGATGCTATCTTAGCATCCACTAGCTATCGTTAATGCTTTGCCAGACAATGAAAATGGAATTCGCCCACACTATTTAACCTAATTCTATCATGCAATATTTCCCACCCCTGATCGATGAAGTTTTGTCACTTTTGCAATTCAGGATAAAGTTAAATATCACGGAAGTAGGATGCACTTGGGGTATAAAATATTATAATATATTATTATTATTATAATACATTATTATATTAGTGTGAAGGATGTTTAATACATTGTTAATTGTTCGCTAAGGCCTAGACGAGGTCATTATGAGCATATGCATTAAAAATGTTCGAGAGCATTCCACATTTTATTTCCGCGCTTTCCTTTCCTTGAGATTTCTCTTTATAGCGCTCCAACTTCCCTTCCTTTCAATCCTAATGGTATTTATACTGGCTGATCATGAGATCATCTGTGCTTTAATATCGAAAAAAAGAGAGAGAAATGTGTTTTATTGAGGAAACACTGCTATCTCACAGTGATATGTTTATCTCTATAATGTAATGGCTTTGATGTCACCTCAAAGTGGCGGAGATGGTGAACACTACAGTGTTGGAGGAACTGTCAGAGTGAGCGAAACGCGGGGGGAGGAAAGAGAGAGAGTTTGAGAGAGTGGGTGAGGGAGAGGGTGAGACAGGGAGTCTGGAAAGAGAATCTGCAGGCTCCATGGGGGGTTCTCTGACTGAGACCTCACCCCCATCCCAGACCAGCTCATTTGTGCCTGGATGTGAACCCTTTCCAAAAGAGGGGCCGTCAGTGTGAGCATGACACAGCAGGGGGGGAGTGCAGGACTCCATATCCATCTCCACAGACTCCTCCTCCTCTTCTTCCTCCTCCTCCTCCTCCTCCTACTGGCTCTAGCCCCGATTGGCCGGAGATCAGGCCAAATACAGCACCATCAGACTTTCCACTGACTAGATACACACACACACACACACACACACGCGCGCGCGCGCGCGCGCGCACAAACACACACACACACACACACACACACTCACACGCACACACACACACACACACACACACACACACACACACACACACACACACAGTCTCACACATCTCCATGCACGTGCACACAGACGTTTCACACTTTCTGTCTTTCTTTCATGTCTTTCTCTGTCTCTGCCTCACATATGAGCATGCGGTACATCTAGTGTGCATTCAGAACACACACAAGCACACACTTATACAACTCTATAGAGACCTCTCTTGCAGAGAGATAAAGAGGGTGGACGAGAGAGGAGGGGGGTCTAAATAAGCAGGCTTTAGAGAGCAGAATGTTTTCAGGAAGATGGATGGCCACTTTTGAGGGATTGTGTCGTAACCCCGCCAAATCTAAAATGGCTGGATCAAATTGACTTCAGACAGATGAGGCAATCGATGTAATATTCTGTGATCTGCATGCTAAAAAGGGGGTCCGCGCTAACCTGGCAACCGTCAAGGTCGGGCGCCGCTGTAAAAACGCAGGTAGTTGTGTGTGTGCGTGTGTGCGTGTGAATGTGCGTGTGTGTGTGCGTGCGTGCGTGTGTGAGGCAGACTGAAGAAAGCGTGACCTTGATTATTGACTGTCATGTCTTGTTTTATAGTGGTCTCTCCCTGCAGCCCCTCTGTAAAACTGTTTTACACTGGAAGGGGGTGCACTTTGCATATATATACATCTATATACGTGAAGTGTGCTGTGTGTCTCTTCAGAACAAAATGAAGACCCAAAATGTTGCCCGTCGTAAACGCCAAGCAGCTTCTCCCCCTCCCTTCATGACACCTCTTCATCGGTCTCCTTTTTTTTAATGGCGTCCATCTTCACTCATCTTCATCAAGGGGCGCGATGGCTAGCTTAGCGCGACGCTCCCCTGCACACTCTGAGAGGCTGGGCCGCAGATGGCAGTTTATTGTTGCAAATAGGCAGTCTCGAGGTTTTACACCTCAGGTCAACGAATGGCTGAGTGCAGTAATTTCACCAAACACTGATTACCAGATGTTTTTCAAGGAACGCCACTGGAATACTTGATGAAGCTTATTCTGACGGGCCCTTGTAGAATTTGTAATGCAATCATGCCTCTTTCTAATAAGACCAATTAAACGGTAATAGATGCCGGATATGAAGCCAACAACAATAATCGAGATACTAAAGCCCGCACAGGTTTTTATTTCCATCGCTCCGTTGGCTTCTGGCTGGCGTTCTTTTGCTGCATCGCACGCTTAAAACCAGCCCTTACCCCTTAGAGTCTAAGGGGGGGTTTCCGTCTATGGGGTGTTTTTTGTCTAAGGCTAACACAGACCTGTAGACCTAGGCCTTTAGGAATCACCGAATGTTTTTCAGAGGAAGATGATGGAGTCCTGTATTGGTTATATATATGTTTTATATATATATATATATATATATATACACACATGTATATATACATATATATATATATAGTTAAATATATTCTCCAAGTGTTCGGGCATCATGTCACCAAGGGGTTCACAAACTTTTGCCTGCCATGTTATGTACTCCTGGTGTAGGACCCACTAAAATGTTTTTGTTGTAACAGAAAAAGCATGTAGGCATGCACATATAACAACTATATTTGCATTGTTCCAACCCATCTCTCCAAATGTATAGTTTATAATGTCCCACTTGGTCCCCTGCTGGGATCCACTTATGTGCTCTGAGCCTCTGTATGACAACCACCGATTTAAACAACTCAACTAATCCCCTCATGTGGATGTCTCTTTCAGGGTCACCGGAGGATGGCGGCAAGCCGTTCCAATGTCCTGTGTGCGGGCTGGTCATCAAGCGCAAGAGCTACTGGAAGAGACACATGGTAATTCACACAGGCTTGAAAAGCCACCAGTGTCCACTGTGTCCCTTCCGCTGTGCTCGCAAAGACAATCTCAAGTCTCACATGAAGGTGAGATGGTCGTTCTTCTTCTTCCTCTCTGCTACCCTGACCTTTCATCTCTACGCGTCTGTACACACACACACACACACACACACACACACACACACACACACACACACACCAACGCCCTCATGAACCATTCATAAAAATGACATGGCTTTACTTCACGTATACTATTTACTGTTATTATTTAGTCATTTAACAGATGCTGTACTCTAAAGCCACTTACAGAAAATTTATTTCTGGACATAGCTCATTAATGAGCAGCTAGAGGTTAAGCACCTTGCTCACTAGACCGCAGACATGGGTTCGAACCCGGAGCCTTGTGTCTTAAAGCCAAATTCCCTAACCAGGAGACGTGTATAGCATAATGTACCATATAAAGACATTAAAATCTAGACTAAAATGATGTAACTGCTTGCCACAATATATGGCAATCCATTCACCGTGTCGGAGTATAATAAACACAGATGCACTTCAACAGCATTAATACTGGGTCTGTCTCAGCCACGTCTGCCAGAGTAACAGCATGGGTAATATGTTTAATTCAACAGTCCAGACCAACTACACCACCGCCAAACGTCAGCGAGCCTTAATTACGCTTACAAGCTTACACCTGCATTTACCCTACACCCGCATTTACTCTGCCCCAACACGGCACACCTCTGCCCCGAAGGCCCCAAAGAAAACACCACATTCTCATTTGTACCGTGCAATCACCCTAACCCCCAAAAAGAAACACAAGCTTTTCCCACCGCCTCAACCAAAACCTGCCCCTTCTCAGGTCCATCAGCACCAAGACCGTGGCGAGACGTTCCAGTGTGAACTCTGCCCCTTCACCTCCTCTCGCCACTTCAGCCTGAAGCTCCACATGCGCTGCCACCAGCACTTCCCCCGCTCGGACCTCAAGGTCAAGGAGGAGGTGACCACGGACACGGAGGGCGAGGGCTCCCTGATGGGGGACAGCATGGCTGACATGCAGGCCTCCTCCCCGTTGCTGTCGGCGACGGGGGACGGGAGGCTGCAGACGTCGCCGTGCGTGGACGCCTCCACGAACCACGTGCACATCAAGGAGGAGCCTCAGGAAAGAGACCTGTCTGTGCTTTCTCCCTTCACCATGTGCAACAAGGAGCTCCCGGCCGGGCTTGGCCTGGCCAACTCCCTGGACCTCTCGGGGGTGGGGGCGGGGATGAGGTCCAGTCCGGGGGGTCCGGCCACGCCCTCGCTTTTCAGCGGGGACATCAGCAGCAAGACGGCCACGGACCTGCTTATGAAGCTATCAGGTAAAGACAAATGTTCATGACGTCTTTTGAATCCTGTTTCTATCGACAAATCAGAGCCGTAAAAAGCATAGCTTTCATCTGTTGTCAACGTCAGCGCGGCTTAGCATGTACAATTATGGAAAAAGAAAGTCTATTGTTTTGGCGTTTGCATAAGAAAAACACAAAATACGACAATATTGCCACACCTCGCTCACTTTTAGTCTATTGTAATCGGTATGTTGTTGAACAGGACATGATTATTGGCTCTACTTAAAAAATGTTGAGTGCATGTTTTGCAAATAGTTTCTCTTTATAGAGCAGTTAATTACAAATGTGGTTTGAACATTCCAGAAAATAGCCCTTGATCGTTTTAGTCCTCTGCTGCTACCAATAGAAATATTCAAATTGAGTGTACTACAAACGGTACAATGATCTTGCCTTGACCAAATCCCTCTCTTCCACCTTGCAAGAGAGGCCTTAGCAAGAATATGAACCCCTTACTCAGACACAATTGCAGTGTGGGCAGTATCAGCAATTGCCTACAGTGGCACCTTTCTGTGGCCTTTTTTAGCTGTTTGCTGCCAGTGCTGCCCTACCTATGTTTTTCATTGTGCCCAATAACTGCACCGCTGACAGGACTGCTACAAACAGATTTCCTTCCAGCATCGGTACGGTTTAACTTACGCCAAGCTACCTACCGTCTCTAGTTTCATTGGACTAGCCAACGCCTTTTGCAGCAGAGGCTGAAAGGAAGAAGAAAAAAGCAGTTAAACCACCATTCGACAACCTACAAAGGCATTTCCATGTTTACCAAAGGATTTGACCAGGTTTATCTCAACCCGTGCACTACGGTTAGGATAAACCTATGTGTTTGTGAACTCATGGTTGACGAACGCATCCAAATGCGAACGTGTCTCAAAATGCTGATCTGAGACGCCGGGGAAGCTCCTAACACATCGGAACTCTATGTTGTACTGACAAAAGAAATCCAATCCCAAAGACTGAGAAGAAGCTTGATGTTCTTCTGCGGTGTTGTCAAGTGCACGCTTGATAACAGATTAGCAAGATGAATAAAAGGCTCTGAAAATAGAAATGTCGTTCCATGATTCAAGTAGAGGTGGACAAGAGAATTTCAATATATATATTTTTTATCCGATTGTTATACAGTACCCTACAATGAATGAGCCGCTCAATAGTGAAGCAGATGAACATCGAACCTAGCATTGTGTTACAAAACAAGGTGTGGACAGTCTATTGTATTGGCGTACGTTACCGTTTACGTTATACCTTTTCCTTTTTCTATCGGTGTTGCAAATAGGTTGTCACCAACCAGCACATCAAGAAAAGTTACAAATGGCAAAACTTTTCAAAACTTGCATCGCCCCTGCAACCCCGACGATGCCAAGCAGGCCGTGTTTACACGCGCTTCGCCGTGTTGCAAAATGTCAAAAGGACGCGTCGGTTTGTTTTTTCCCGAGACATTGGGAAGATTGATGGGAAGAGGTTGACCAGGGTTCGGTGGCGGGGTCAGGGCTGCGGCTGCCACGCTTCCCCTTAATGCCACGTAATTAGATTGAGATCTCTGGCGAGGAGGCAACAGAGAAGGCGAGAGAACGAAAAAAAACCCGGGAACATTAGATTAATTAAAATTTTATGCATAATTCATAATTAAAAAGGAATTCATAATTTGAGTTGATTAGCGCCCTCAGCACCATCCCTTGCCCCCTCTAGGTTGCACACACACACAAAAAAAGAAGCCAGGAGTGCTTAGTTAACTCGAACCAATCTAGCAAGCGTGCCCTGGCCACACACGGACGCCCGCTTCCTCCCCCTGCGGTGCCAGTGGCACCTCATCCACTGACTACCAATTCAGGCCGAGGCAAACTCCCAAGGGATCCAAAGGGGCTGCTCACAATGTCAGCCCAGTGTCAAGCGGACCGGCGTCTTAGTCAAGCCAATCGCTCAGGTCGAGTGGGCAAGGGTTCTTCTTTTCCCCTCTCCCTCATCTGGAAGGACAATACGAGTGTGAGTCTGATACACTGGAATTAGTCACAATGATCAAGGGTAATACATGGATACCTTTTGATGACAAGATGGGGTTGGTGTTTTTAAAAAAGCGAGAACACATAGTGTTGGATGAAAAAGGGACTTGTCTCTGAATGGCGGTGAGCAACGGCATGGGGGAGACGGACCGAGTAAAGGTGAAGAAGTTTCTCCTGGGACCTCAAGGCTCCATTTCCTTTGACCTCCCTGCCAGCCAGGATAGAGTGTGCACACGGGCAGCTCATCCCTCCTGCTTTTTACACCAATGTCCTGTGCCTCAATCCCACAAGAACCCTGTGGGTGTGTGTGTGTGTCTGTGTGTGTGTGTGTGTGTGTGTGTGTGTGTGTGTGTGTGTGTGTGTGTGTGTGTGTGTGTGTGTGCGTGTGCGTGTGCGTGTGCAGGCATAGCAGGACACATTGTTAAAGGGTGGGTCGAGAAGCTGCAGGGTGTAAACTCTGGTCGAGGAAAAGCAACAGAAACAAGAGCCAGAAAGGAAAATGACCAACAAAACAACAAAAGGCACTGTTCACACCTGCCATTGACATGTGTCTTGGATGTTTAAATCACAAGAGGACAGCTCTTAGAACAGGTGTGAGCACACCCAAAACGCATCGAGGACACATTGAGATCTGATCGCTGAGACCACTTTTGAAAGTTTTCTGGTTCTCATACAGCCACACTCTTTCAGCATGAATGTCCTGGGCTACTCAACTGGCGTCCCCTGCCTAAGCAGAGGTACGTACTCATTGGCAGGCCAACAGCATCATATTTAAGTCAATCAAAATCATTCAACCCGAATACCGATGCTTTGTTCGCTGCTTCTGGACACTTGGTAATACCCAAAGAGACGTGGTGTCAAAGCGCGTCAAGCATCGAAGGAACACACTCATACCGCAATGTTGTGATTTCTCCCTCCCCTTTCTCGCAGACCAGGCACGTGGAAGTGCATTGCGGCCTCTTGCCGGTTAAAAACAACAACACATTCGGTCTTCTCAAACAGAATGTATGTCTTTATTTGCATATAGAGCGGGGGGAGTGAGAACTGATCACGAGTGGTCACTCGAGTTGTGCGTGGAGACTCATTCTAAAGCAACAAGAGCGATTTCCTCCTCACCCCTGAACCCCCTGACATAATAAGCATATCATTTCTGCAGACTGGGGGCCGGGGAGCTGTCCTGTCCTGTATTCCACTTTGATTCCTGTCCTTGCCCACTGACACAAACGTCAGCTTGCTCCAATGTGATCCACATTGTGATTCAGAGAAGAAAGCCACCGGGGCACTTGAAATGCACGGCCCCTACCCCCGCACCCAATGGACAGGGGGGAGATAATAACGGTGATGGGCACAGTGGTTTCCAAACACGTCCCCACCAACACTACCACCATCCCGCCCCTGCCTTGGTGACACTGGTCTGACCTTCATGTGACCCCGCTTGGGTGTGAATAATTGGCATCCTGGGGTGTTTCCGGAGGTGTCATGTCTGTTTGTGGGGCTCCCAGAGTCGTGTTTTTATCGTCTCGTTGCCTTGGGAAGGGCTGTCTTGTTGTGATGTTTCAATGGCTTCCGCTGCAAATCGTGTAGTATAGTGTTTACTCGTGTTTATTCGTGGTATTGCTTAATAATAAGCCGTTGGTAGCTGCCCACGACGACCATTGGGAATGTATTACTATTAAGCATAGTTATTGTAGTTATAGTTGTAGTTTATAATTATTGTAAAAATCCTCCACAGTATGCAAGACATGTGTTGAGCAATACTGTGAATAATGCATTCATTCTTAGCATGGGTGACTCAAATGGGAAATGAACCCTTAACCCTGCCAGTGTTTCTGCCATGCTCGACCAGTTGAGCTACACAGGACCATGCATGCCTAGAAAATGTTGGCTTCAGAATATAGGCTTGTTGTACAATCCTGCACCTTCGCAGTCTCAAGTGCAAACACGGGCAGAGCTTCTTATTTCTGAAAAGTTACAAATTATACCCATATTATTCAGCAGCGAAGACCCAAGCATATCAGCATCAGTCATGTTAAAGTAATCACTTACTTACCTGATATAAACATCATCTCCCTGAGCATACTTTCATTCCATACAATGTTTATACTAGGGGACCACCATGGAAATGCTTCACAGCCCCATGCACAGCTGCAGAGAGGTCCCGTTCCGGATCAACTCCTCTGAACAGAGTTCAATTTGAATAGGCAGCCAAAATCTGCAGCGGGAAACCAAACCAAACTCATCAAACAGTCGAGAGAACAACCACCTTACTTTTGCATCAGTATGAATGTATCAGCCTAGTACTCTGTTTATTGTTTATAGTGTTTTTAACCGGGAGAATCCCATGGTGTTTTCCGTCTGCAGCCTTAGCGATGAGGATTTGACCCTCTAAGCGAAGCTAACCTAAACCGCCACTCCAAAAGTGAAAGGCACCTCAAAGGGGACTAAGTTCAAACGTGAGGAGAAAAAAGAAAAAACTAGCTCACTTCAGCCTAACATGTCATTGGATTTGTTGACCAAAGCAACGTCCTTCTGCTTACTGTGACAACATGGCTCTGGAGTTTAAAAACAGTGGCCTGTGTCACCGCCATCCCCGACTGGCCTTGTACAGAGCGCTATGGCTCAATCCCCTACAGCCAGCCGGTCTCTCTAAAACACCTCAGGATCAAACCCGGAGCTAATGACCTGAATCCTAGGGAACTCACTGTTCTCGGCCAGCCTCCTGCTATAGGCCCAACATTATGACGGCAAGGTTGTTGTTTTGTCCATTGGTCGTGGTGCTTTGATGTTTATCAGAAAATAGTTAAATTATGAGGCAGATACCAAAAAGGCTATTCTATTTATCAATTGGCATTAATCAACGTAAATGAAGTCTTTAATTGAATATTACAGGCCCAGGTCCAAATATCTGCTCTCAGGTGTCGAACAACACTTAATGTCGGAGACGCTTAATCAATATTTGATCCAAAAATAAACAAAATGTACTCATTTACATTTGTAGAATCTTAAGTCCACAAACATATATTAGCTAGTTTGAACCAGTTGACAGTTTAACATTATTCCGTGTTCTCTGTAGACTGTATGTTGGCTGACACCCAGAGTTGTAGATGTGGTATTAATGTGCATCCCCCTGACCGTTCATCTCTGTGTGAGGAGACAAAGCAGGGCTCTTCTTGTGTGTGACCTCTGCTCCATACATCCCCACTGCAGCCATCAGTATCACTGTCCACTGTCTCACACACTGTCAGCTATTGTTGCTGCTCAGACTGCGCTGTGTAGTATCTCTCTCTCTGGCTCTCTCTTTCTCTCTCTCTGTCTGTCTCTTTCTCTGTCTCTTTCTCGCTTTCTCTCCCATTTTCTCTCTCTCGCGGGCTCTCCCATACTCTCTCTCTCTCTTTGTCCTATACTCTCCTTCACAGATACTGCCCCTCTATCTTTCATGTACACTGTATCTCTCCCTCGACCATTATCCCCCTCTATCTCTCCTGTTCTCTCTCTCCCTCACACATGCTACCCCTCTATCTCTCCTGTACTCTCTCTCCCTCACACATGCTACCCCTCTATCTCTCCTGTACTCTCTCTCCCTCACACATGCTACCCCTCTATCTCTCCTGTACTCTCTCTCCCTCACACATGCTACCCCTCTATCTCTCCTGTACTCTCTCTCCCTCACACATGCTACCCCTCTATCTCTCCTGTACTCACTATCTCTCACTCACACATACTGCCCCCTCTATCTCTCCTGTACTCACTATCTCTCCCGCTATCACATACATTCTCTCCCATACTTATAACTCCCCCTCCTCGCCCCTCGCCCCCACCATCCCTCTCTGTATTTATTTGATATGTCTCTGCCTGGAGAGAAAGCAGCAGGCAGTCGTTAGAGGGGGTGTGGGCCGGTGTGACAGAGGTGGGGAGCTAATGAAGTTATTTGACGGCAACCCTGGCCGCAGAGCAGGAGGTGAGGCGGGGTGGACAAGCAGCGGCCAGAGAGAAGGACCAGGGAGGGCGGGGGGAGATACGGGAGATAAGAGGGAGGGAGGGACAGAGATGGAGGGAAGGAAGTAGGGAAAGTTTGGAGACGGAGGAACGGACAGAGAGGAAGAGGGGAGAGAGGGACAGGGGGGAGAGGTAGAGAGAGGGAGGGGAGGAAGAGAGAGACGGTGAGAAGCGGGCAGGAGTGTGAGAGAGAGGAAGGGTGAGGGATAGAGAAGGGAAGAAATCGAGCTATAGAGGGAGAGATCGAGTGGGCGAGAAAGAGTCAGAGAAGGAAAGAAATGGGAGCGAGAGGGAAGAAAAGAGCAGCAGAAAGACCAGGTGTCACTGGAGTGTGATAACATGGAGACAAGCTGATAGCGATCGTCCGACATTGGCCAGAACCGGTCCTACAGTGGTCTACACAGGAAGCACTGCTGTATAATCGTACACGCCAAAGGGAAGAGATCAGCGCACACTGGGTTGCCCAGTCATCCAGCAAGAGAGAGCTATTTCACTCTGCTAGATTCAGTGTCGCTCTGACCAAATTATCAAAGTCACCTGTACACTAAGGCATTCTGGGAATTGTTGTCAGGCTGAAGCTGTAGCGTAAGCATTACAAATACATGCTGAATCATTTTCCGTCGTCTTGCTTTTTTCTGTGTCATTATCAGGTAGATTTGGCCTGGGGAAATAAAAACCTTAAAAACCTTTTTGATTATGCTACTAAATAATTCAGCACTCTGTAACATAGATTCTCAGCAGCAGTACCGTATGCACACCCACTATTTATAGTGACCAGCCAAAAGGTCATGGAGTGGAGTGACTTTGTGAGCGAGGGCAAGTTGCCTGGGTTCTATTTGTTGTAGTGGGGCCACAATGGGGGGAGAGAGGTGACAATGTACAAGTATTCAGTTTTTATTTGAACCTATAGTACATGTATAACATGATTCGATGATTTGGGAAAAGGTTGCTTTTGCTGAGAAGTGTCGGTCGTGTGTTTGTGTGTGTGTGTGTGTGTGTGTGTGTGTGTGTTTGTTCGTGTGTGTGTGTGTCTGGGGTGGGGGGTGTGTGTGCGGCAGTAGTCAAGCTGCTTCTACTGTAAATGTGTTCTTGTGTTGGTAACTGCGTAGGTTTAATCGCGCCCGTGTGTGTGTGTGTGTGTGTGTGTAAGGCAGCGGCCGTGTGCGCTGTCCCTGTCTGATCCAACATGGCCGAACATGCTTCTAATTAGAGGACGTCCTTCCAGGTGCTGACCAGGTTATACTTAGTCCGCCCGCTGACATCTGACGGCGTGACATTTCCAGCTGGTGCCACATGCGACCCCACACCGCTGCCCCCAAACTTGAAGGTCACTGCCCCCAGCCCCCCACCACCCGTCTCCCCAACACCCAACCCCGCGCCCTCCCCCCGTCACCCCCCCAGTCACCCCCCGCCACCATTTGAACCAGAGCCCTGGCTTGCATGCCACGGACAAGGCGGGGGCGGGGGGACGGGGGGGCAGTGGGCGGCTCGCCTCTGCCTGGGCATCACAGAGGTGGTGGTGGATACAAGCACCTGTCCCCTCTCCCCCTCTGATCTGGTGTGTTACCGTGGCCTCCCCCGCCCCCGCGGCGTGGATCATCATTAATCAGTGCTGCCGGGGCCAGCACAAATTGATGATGCGGGCAGAGGGCATGGGGCCCACGGTGGTCAGAGATGTTAGGTTGAGATGGCAGGGTGAGCAGAGGACCACCGCGCTGCGGGGGGCCGCGCGGGATCCGGACACTGGCCGGCCCAAGACTGATGGCATAGCTTCCTTCTGTGTGTGTGTGTGTGTGTGTGTGTGTGTGTGTGTGTGTGTGTGTGTGTGTGTGTGTGTGTGTGTGTGTGTGTGTGTGTGTGTGTGTGTGTGTGTGTGTGTGTGTGTGTGTGTGTGTGTGTGTGTGTGTGTGAAGATTTGTGTAAAGATTTGAGTGTGTGGACGTTAGCAGAAGACAGATGGAATATTAAAGCTTTTTTGGGGTTTGCCCTTGCAGCAGTATGTATTTAGGGGTACTTGGCAGAAATTGACTGAGTGCAAGTCACAGCCCCTGATTGATTTTACCCCCACCGAAAAGCATTTTAAGAGTAGGAATAATCTATAGTTATGCACTCCCATTTAGTATTTGTCTGGCATTGGATATTAGGCTAATATTAGTATATAGAATGCCATTCACTATTAGAGCTATGATTTATATGATTTATATAGGTGAAACCACATCATACCTTCAAGTAAGTATTGTATATCAGTATATATGGTGCTCTGTATGGAAAATAATTTAATATGATTGAATATCATATAATACAAAAAATCTGATAGTCCTATGGCGGTCCACTTCTTTCTGTTCTGTTCTTAATATTAGTAAGTCCTAGATGTGATTCTATTAGAACGTCAGAGATTATTGTATTATTAAAAAGATTATATAAAATGAGCATTGATATAACAACTTGGGAGGAACTTTGAAGTGTCACAGAGACACAAAGAGAGATACTGGCGGCGCGGTCTATTTTCTGGGTGCCTATCGGAAGTCGCTCTGTGTCTTAATTATTAATTATTCATCCGAGGCAGATTAAATGTGGCCCAGTTTCCCCCAGTGATGACTTTGGGGCCGAGACGCAGGCCACTCGTGACCGCATGCCCCTTCCGCTCACAAGTCCTCCCACTGCCGACATGCAGAGCTAAGGTTTCACAAGTCCTGCCACTGCAGACATGCTAAACTATGGTTTCACAGGTCCTTACACTGCAGATATGCTATGCTATGCTAAGTTAGCTCAGCATGCAAGCGTCAACACACTGCCGACATTTGTCCCAAGTCTTCATTCTGCACACATGTTTTGCTAAACTAAGCTAATTGAAGCCGGTTGAACAAGTTTATTGTCTCAGGTTTAATGGAGAGGGAAGTGAGACTTAGAGGAACCGAAAACTGGCTGGTGGTAAAGTGACAGATATAAATATAGGGATGGGGGTAAGACAGGGGAGAGGGAAATACATACAGAAGGGGACAGAGGTGCAAGTAAATAGACAAGGAGAAAGACCAGAGTGATGCAGAGAGATAAAGAGAAAGAGGAGAAGTGAGAGATCCAGACAGTGACAGAAAGAGAGAGAGAGAGCGAGGGGGAGATGCCCTACAGACGTGGAGGAGGACACTCAGAGGTCTCACCATCTGTCCTGGCTCTCAGTGGGTCTGATCTCGGGTCTGTTACGTCCAAAGGCTTGAGGACAGTCAAGACAAGAAACCAGGACTACCTTTTTACTTTGGTCTCCATATTGGCTTACACATTTGTGTATGAACATGGAGGATATTCATTGTTGTCGCTATTTCACAAAACAGAATCTGTGACAATTGTGTGAAAAATTTAAAAAAACGGAAATCTGTGCTTTACCTTGAGACCACTAGATGAATTACATTGTCACTGCATTCATGTTTGGTACATATCTCTGAATTATTTTTTTTAATTCTAAAAAATATAGGAATGGTGGACAGTGGACATAAACACAAAGCATATTCGACTATTCAATTCTACACATTTCTTAAGAATGGCTGCCATATAACCTTTCATTGGGGATTATATTCTTTCTTCAGACCATTCATTAGATGGAACAGAGCACCGTGAACTTTTAGTTTTTCTCAACCTTACTTCAGTTGCGGCTCTAACAGGAAGTAGCTGATTGTATCTTAAGCTACTTAATGTCATGGCCTCTGTTGCCGGGCGGGACGATTACGGAGGCCAACAATCGTCCCCGGCTTGAAATCCAAATAAAGCCTAAACCTAATAAACCTGCAAAACTAATTCCATTCTTTTTCTGTCTACTTATCTAGTCGCACATCTTATCTCTTGTTCACAGTTCCCTTTTTGACTGCATCTCTCTTTTGCATTCCCTTTCTATGTGCAGCTTCCTCCCTCTCAAGCCGCCCTCTAACCACGTGTTCTTCCCCACTTCCTGTTTCAGCTGCCAATCAGAGAGAGGCTCTGAAGTCCCCGTTCCACCTGAAGGTGGAGCCCCGGTCGGAGGAGGTCTTAAGCCCCAGGCCGGCCTCCCTCTCCCAGGGTCATGCTCAGCCAGGCTTCCCCCTCTCCGTCCTCTGCCAGGAGGGTCCCAAGGCGGCCGTAGGGGGGGGAGTGGCCGATCGCCCAGCCGGGCCCCTGAAGCCACGGGAGGGAAGCCCCATGGTAAAGAGCAACCTGCTGAACCAGGACATCAGCATCAAAGTGGCCTCCGAGTTGTTGATGAAGCTATCAGGTGAGAGTGACTGATTCTTTGTTTTGTTTGTTAGTTGAAAATAAGAAACAATATATTGTTTCATATAAAATATGAAACAATCCAGAAAGAAAAAACATATTCTTGCCCTGGATGACATGAATATGTATGTTATTGAGATTGCTTGTCTTCCTTATACAAATATTGTAATATATTCTAAGTTTCTTAATGTGAATATTTAATGTGATATCGGTATATCACAATATGCTGAATTAAATACCATTCTAAACCGTCATCCTGACGGTGATTAAAAGGGGAATATGATCATTTGGTTATGGTTTCAAACCTTTCCTTCTGACATTTAAATTCTCTTGACATCAATTTACAGCATACATCTTCAGTCATAATTGATTTGAGACGATCAAAGTCGATATTTCATGACCGTACGGGTGAAAGACAACGAATAAAACTAAATGATTGTGTATACATACGGAAAATAATTTCACTCACAAATAATTCACAGCTCTCAAATATTTCCGAAAATACATAATTTTTTAAAAACATCAACCCATGTCCATGAACATACTGAAGGTTTGAAAAATACGTCTTGAGTGAAATGTTGTCAGAAGTAATTTAGGATCCGGTGGTGAACCGTTCCACTGATCTTTATTGTGCTGTTGGTGTGGAGCTCTGGGTGTCTCAGATCAACCAATAGCAACACAGCGGCAGGTCAGAGGTCAGCTTTCTGGCCATCATAAAAGGATTCTGTTGTTTTCCCCTTTTTTCCTGTGGCCCATCTTTTTAGAAAGCTCAAATTGAGAGCTTCACTTAGGTTGGCTGTGGAAGGCTCATCGGGTGAAATACTGTTGTTCCCCTGCGCTCTCTTGCTCAGATTGGCCATAAAGCTGTTTTTTTGTCTTCCATCGGCAGTATAGAGGTCACTCCTGTCTTGACCCTCCATTTTCTTTCTATCCTCCTGTCCGTCCACGGTTTTCCCCTCGCTGGTGTCTGAAGACAGTTTGGGCGGTAGGAACAAGGAGTAGCCCTCTGGTTTTTTGTTGTTGTTGTATATGCTTGTTTGTTTTTTTCCTCCTGTGATGTCCCTTCGCTAAAGCACAACAAATCGATCGCACGCGCTCTCACTCTCACTCTCTCTCTCTGTGTTCGGCCCAACGCACCTCCAATTAAACCCAGCGTAGCCCTGTGTCACGGTGTGAGATCATCCTAAAACCTGTCCTAAACTAAAGTATTTTAACCCTATCACAGAGAGGAATATCAACATTTGCGTGTTACTTTTTTTTAAAATCAAAATCATGCTTATTTTCGTTAGTTTCGTTGCAGGGCAAATCTGTGGCACACTGTGGTTTTTCCACTGACAACCCAGTCGCTCTTGAATAGTACTCTCTGAACTGGCGCACACACTGTGTGTCATCATCATCGCTAATGAAGGGCTGAAAAAAAGCACACACACACACTGTGCGCTCGGCAGGTCCGGTTCAAGTGTTGTTGCCGACAGGTGTTTGTCCATTGTGGGCCACTGTGGTGCGTTTCCCATCTCATCGAGAGCCTCATTTGCTCGAGTGTGTCATCATTATGTACGGATAGAGTAAGCCGCCAGGGAGAGAGGGACGTAGCATCAGAACAGGGAACACGGGAGCAAACAAAATTACATACATTATCCTTCCCCGACGCACACTTTTCACACGCGCACTCTCAAAGGAGATCCATGTCATCTCCGCCGCCTGGACGGAAACACGCTGCTAATCTGCATTCACAAACGTTCCGCCGAGACGGAATATAATGAACCCAGACGTAATGCACATATGCGTGCACCAGAGAGCGTGCGTTGCAGCGGTGTCCAGAACGTGAGTGGAATGGCGGATGGTGAGGACAACGCAGTAGGACGTCGTCTGTGCGGCCGCAACACACGCACACACACACACACCCCACCCCCCCTGTCCCACTCTCCCTGGTTGCCGTGGCCACTCCCCCCTGCCCATGTGAACGAGCACGCTAGACAGGCACCTCGCGCACCCGCTGCCATTGTTCTCCCAGGGTCGCCTGGTGTTCACTGTGACTCATGCTGCCGGTGGCGGCTGCAGCACTACACGTGTGCCGCGCCGCGCCGTGCCCCCCAAGGCACACATTCCAGCCTCTGTGTGTGTTGGTGTGTGTGTGTGTGTGTGTGTGTGTGTGTGTGTGTGTGTGTGTGTGTGTGTGTGTGTGTGTGTGTGTGTGTGTGTGTGTGTGTGTGTGTGTGTGTGTGTGTGTGTGTGAGTGTGTAATTGTCCATTTATTAGTCTGCGCCTGTCACAGAAAATATGGTCTTGGTAGTGGCGTTTGAGTGTGTGTGTGTGTGTGTTTGAGAAAGATAGTTCTTTGTGCGTATTAGCATTGAGACGATTGACGGAAAACAGGCCTATATTGTCATTGTGTGGGTGTCTATAAGGATATTTGTACGTGTAAGCAATTGAAATGGCGAAAAATAACATTGGTCATTGTGTAAGTGTGTTTGTGTGAGTGTGTGTGTGTGTGTGTGTGTGTGTGTGTGTGTGTGTGTGTGTGTGTGTGTGTGTGTGTGTGTGTGTGTGTGTGTGTGTGTGTGTGTGTGTGTGTGTGTGTGTGTGTGTGTGTGTGTGTTTAAGGCGGATATGTATTTTTCCTCGTGAGAGATTGAGATGGCAAAAATAACCAATTGGTCGTCGCTTGTGTGTATCTGTGTGTGTTGTGTGTCTGTGTGAGTGCATGCACATGTGTGTCTGCCCTCTCATTGTTCTTTGTTTGATCACACCACATCTCCGTACAGCCGTCTCCCTCTCCTTCTCCCCTCGACGTCTCCCTTAGCTCTCCTCTCCTTCCTTCCTGTAATGACCACTTCCTGCGTCAGGCGTTACTGCAGCTGTGTTGTGTTGTGTTACCCAGGCAGTGGTTACTAACCCCCCCCCCCCCCCCCTCCACCTCCTACACCCCTGATGTCGCCGGGCGCCTGACCCGGGTTAGGCGAGAGATGCTGCAGTGTGTTTGTTGGCTCGTTCGGCCCCGCCGTTCCGCTCTCTCTCCCTCTCTCTCTCCCTCTCCCTCTCCCTCTCTGCCCCCTCACACGCAGTCCTCCAGGAGTACAGTGCCGGTCCATCGCCATGGCAACAGGCGGGGGCGGTAGATGAAGAGGGCTGTCTGGAGTGACAGCCTTGACAAGAGTCTAGACCCTTAGATGACCCTGACGGAGGGGGAGGGTGGGAGAGAGAGAGAGATAGTGATAGTGTGTGTGTGTGTGTGTGTGTGTGTGTGTGTGTGTGTGTGTGTGTGTGTGTGTGTGTGTGTGTGTGTGTGTGTGTGTGTGTGTGTGTGTGTGTGTGTGTGTGTGTGTGTGTGTGTGTGTGTGTGTGAGGACAGGACAAGCAGACTCGGGGAAAGGTTGTTGCCGCGCGGCGGCGATGTGTGAAGACGGTTGTGAGGTTCAAGGGCTCGGCGCCCTCGAGCCCTCCCCTGACCCCCGCGATAGGTCACCGCAAAACCACGGCAACGCAGAACCAAAGGGGGGAGGGGGGAGAAGAGTGTTCCAGGGATAAGCAGACCACTGTCTTTGCGCAGAGCAACGGTGCCGTTAGCTTATTCAATGATGACTTATTTCCTCGTCCTGGGTGAATGGCGCCGTTAGTTGAGGCGAAGCCTAATTGAATTTTTGCGATCTCGCCCTCTGCCCCGGCTGGACGGTGAGCACGAGCCGGCGGTCCTGTTATGATCGCTACCCATTGTGCCGAAACACGGGTTGCATCATCCCCTTTAACTAGGTCACTTCTGTTCCCTCTCCCCCCCCCCCCCCCCCCCCCCCCCCCCCCACCCGGTCACCTCTCTCCCCATCTCCCGTCCGCTCTCTCTCTCTCTCCCTCCCCCTTATCAAACGCAGCGTAGCGATGATGTCGCTGCTCGCGTCAATCCTCCTCCCCCCACCTACTCCCACATCTGTTTAAACGCCCCCTCCTCCCCACCGGTCTCCCGGCGGTGTCTTGGGGCTAATTACGCCCCGCTAAACCCTCCCTGGCGCCAGCAGCTAACTCGCACCAGCAGATGGGCACCGGTGTAGCAGGGCAAAGGACTACATGGCGTCACAGGACGACGAGAGGGATGGCTGAGGCTGGGGAGAGGGGGGGGGGGGGGGGGGCTGGGTGGTGTAGGGGGGTTGGGTTGGGGAGGTGGGAGAGGGGGGGGGGGGGGGGGGCGCTGGGTGGTGTAGGGGGGTTGGGTTGGGGAGGTGGGAGAGGGGGGGGGGGCGCTGGGTGGTGTAGGGTGGTTGGGTTGGGGAGGTGGGAGAGGGGGGGGGGGCTTGGTGGTGGAGGGGGGGGGGGGGTAGTGGTGGCCTTTGCTTGTGCCCCGCCATGCTGGCTGCGTGTGGGTAACAGCCGTGCCACCCACCCACACACCATGCAGCCGGGCTCTCGCTCGAGGTGCAAGAAATCTCACGTCGCACCGGCCAGGATCTCGGTCTTTTAAGCCGGGGATAATGCCGCCACCGCCACCCACTATGACACCCCCGACACCATCGCGAGCACGGCAACGCCATCGCCCCGGAGCCTTTCACTGGTAGCCTTTTTGCTTTGTCCAGCAAACCGCCGCTCGGCTAAATAAACTTTGCTTCAGGGGTCCCTCATGTGATGGGGAACAACGGAACGGGAGCGGTCGTATCGGGAGCGTACACACATACGGGTTGCATGCATGACCAACGCATGAAAGCCAGGTGGTGAGAGGATGATTCCCGCAGGTAGCGGGTAGGCAGGTAGGTGTGAACCTAATAACGGTGCGTCAGTGTAAGGTCATCTGCATTTCAGTGGATGCAAAAAAAAAAGGCCCACGGCGCTAGGGGGGCCCAGTGCACCATTTTAACTCCTGATGCTGTCATCGCGGGCGCATACCTCATTATCTGAAGCGCCTCGGAGCTCTGTCAATGGCCTCTCCACGCTGCCTCCACTGTGTGCCCGCTCAGCGACCCTCCCTAACTCCAGCACCGCCGGACTCCATCTTACACTCTCTCTCCCAGTGAGTCTCTCTCCTCCAGCTCTCTCTCGCCTTCTCTCTCCCAGTGTCCCGTCTTACACACTCCCTCTCGCTCTCTCTCTCTCTCACTCTCTCTCTCTCTCTCTCCCTCTCTCTCTGTCTCTATCTCTCTCTCTCTCTCTCTCTATCTCTCTCTCTCTCTCTCTCTCTCTCTCTCTCTCTCTCTCTCTCTCTCTCTCTCTCTCTCTCTCTCTCTCTCTCTCTCTCTCTCTCTCTCTCTCTCTCTCTCTCTCTCACTCTCTCTCTCTCTCTCTCTCTCTCATATTCCCTACAGGTCTAATTTCACAGACACGCAGAGTTGCTTCCTCTAGCGTGCTGCTATTTGTGTCTGCTTCCGGGATGTTCCCCTTTTCTGCCATTTTCTGCCCCTTCAGCGATGGATGTGTTGTGCTACTGTTGTGTAATTGTGGCAACGTATCAAATGTATATTCAATAGTATTATCTATTGTCGATTTTACGTTCATTAGCCTTCAGACGAGTTGCACCACGACGGATTAGCTTCTGCTTTTCAATGACCCTATCAACCGTTTTTTTGGTCTCCGACCCACAGGAAGGCTGAGTGTGTTTGTGTATGTTTATATATAGAGGGGGGTTTGGAGGATGTGGCCGGTACCGGAGACTATCCTTTGGACACAGTGTTGTTAGTCAGCCCTGGTGGGCTGTTGCCCCCCCCCCCCCTCCAACGACCATCCCCCCTCATCCCAACCCCCTGATCAATCGCGTTGTTGTTGTTGTGGGTGTGTGTGTGTGTGTGTGTTTGTGTGTGTGAGTGAGCGTTCCGCTAGGAAGCTGGGCTATTTAAAGCTAGCCGACTGTAGGAACAAGTGAAGCAGCAGCAGCAGCAGCGCCGGCCCCAGCCTGCCTGCGGAGCGGGGCAGCAGCAGCAGCAGGCAGGCAGGCTGGGGGGCTGCTGCCGTGGTCTCTCCCGCATGACACGCCGAGCTCTGCACTGCAGCCTTTGAAGCGCATGAACTCTTCACCTCCCCCAAGTCTGAGCAGGTCGGCGAGGGTGCAGCAGAGGGGAGGGGAGGGGAGGGCGAGAGAGTTAGAGGGAGGGTGAGAGAGAGAAAGAGCGGAGAGGGGGGGCTGGGGGGGGGGGGGGGGGCGGGGAACAGGGATGCAGAACATTTGGACAAAGAGGGAGGGGGAGAGAGAGAGTGGGAGGGAGGGGGTAAGAGAGAAAGGTACAGAAAAAGCTGAAGGAAGCAGGCGAGATGGAGCCTAAATGACAAAGCGTTCAGCCTCTCTCTCTCTCTCTCTCTCTCTCTCTCTCTCTCTCTCTCTCTCTCACTCGTTCACTCTCTCTCTCTCCCTCTCTCTGTTTTGGTCCCTTCCCTTGAGCCTGTCCCCTGAGTGTTTTTTTTGCTGGCATTTTTCCTTTCTTCTCCCTCCCTTTTTTGTTTATCTTTTTTATGTCTCCCTCCCTCTGTCCTCCATGTTTACCCCTCTTCCCGCCTGCCACTCATCTTCTCACGACGATAAGACGGATGTGCCTGCTTTGAATCCGTAATGGCACTGTGGCATGTCGTCTTTTTGCTCATTTCACTTGAGGTGACGCGCAGCGTTTTCTTTGTCAACCGCCACACGCTTTTTTAACAAACACTCACACGCGCTTACACAGACACAGTAGGACTTTTATGTCCGGGCTGATTCGAGCAGACACCCAAGGTCATAGTTGATCAGTAAAAACAGAGCAGCCCACAAACCCCAGTCACTTTCGCTTCTCCTCAGGAGCGGTGTGTAAAAGTGAAACGTTGGAGGGATTAGGTTATGCAGAGTGCAGTGGTTTACGCCGACACTTCCCCGGCCCAACCTCAACCCGTCGTTTTTACAGTTATGATTTGACTCGTTATGAACGACTCGCTCAGACGATCCCTGTGTTTCTATCGTTTCTTCGTCAAAACACATTGGATTAGCCCGAATGAAGCCCAATACATACCACCACTGACTGGACAAACAGGTGCCTTACTGTGGCGATTGTCTAAAGGTAGGGTAGTCAATTCCTGCCTCCAAAGCCACTACCCCAGAACACTTGACAAGCTCGCTATCTTTAGCAATTGGTCTGGCTAGTGTTGTGACCCTGGTCTTTCCCAATACGTTCAAGGGCAGAGGTGGCTGGTTAGGTAAGTAGACGGACAGGTGAGCCATCCAATGATTTCATTCAGGCCGCATGAAATAATTGGATAATCCCTTATCACAAGCCTCCGTGAGCCACCAATACCAACACCAAACAACACTATCTTATGGATATGGGCTTAATTTATATACCAACCCCTTCAGTTAAATGTCTTAATTATTTTACATTATATTAATTATTATTATGGCCAAGTTGTCAAAGCAGAACTGATAAAAAGCTGTAGTGTTGTGAAAGTATTGGACCATTTGCTATAGGAGAGGGTGATGGAAAACAAATGTGAATTTACCTTCCTGGCATGCCTCGACTAAGCCTTGACTCAGTCCAGTTCATTTTTTGGAGGAAATCCATGTCAGGCATTTATGATAAATTATTGAATACGTTTTTATGTGTTATTGAACCTTTTACCTGGAGGTTTCTAGCGAACATAACTTGATATTGACAGCCGTATCTGCAGGCACATTCTGATCATTTGAAAAAGAGTCTAAACCTTACATAATGCAATAGCTAGGCAAAACACACTGACACACACACACACACACACACACACACACACACACACACACACACACACACACACACACACACACACACACACACACACACACACACACACACACACACACACACACACACACGCAGAAGGGCATCCTGTATACACTAGCTAGAACCATGGAGAATGAAAGTATCACAGATAAAGCAGAGAAAAAGGCAGAGAATATTTCCACATGGGTGTTCTGATAGGAAACACTACCACCACCACCACCACCACCACAACAACAAGAAGCCTTACAGGAAGTATAAAACGAAGCAATCCTTTCATGGCCCACATTACAGCAGCACAGCTAAGGCTTTTGAGCCAGGCCATAACCTTACGACCTAGAGACATTGGTCTGCCTGGATACAATTTTACGTGTTTGTGTGTTCTGCCTTGTTTATGTGTCTTCACTCGGGTACATAGAAACTCAGTCCGAAGGAATAGTGTGTGCGCGTGTGCACGTGTGTTTGTGTGTGTACTTGTGTGCGTGCGCATGTGTGTGTGTTTTTTGAAGGATGCTTGATGCATGCATGCGTGCAAACACACACACACACACACACACACACACACACACACACACACACACACACACACACACACACACACACACACACACTGACCCCGTTGCTGACATTAGGCACAGTAAGCCAGTGACAGGAGCATGATAGAGACAGAGTGTCCCCTGGCTGACCCTGCCCTCTAGCTGCCCCCTACTCCCCCCGGCACCGTCCCTCCGTCCATCCCTCCCTCCCTCCCTCCCTCCCTCCCTCCCTCCCTCCCTTCTTTCCATCCGCCCCGCCCTCCCTCGCACCCTCCTCTCCCTGCGAGGACGCTCACAGCCAAACTCTGGCCACCTGATTAAGGGATTAACACTCTGACGGTTGTTAGTGTGTACCCCCCATCCCCCACTCACACGCACACACAGACACACGCAGGTGCCACACACACACATGCACAAACACAATCCATGTGTAAATGCCGCACACGCGCACACAATAAAAGGACACGTAAACAACACATGTAAATGCACACACTTATAAATTACATTCACATCTATAAACCAAACACATGCACACACACACTGCCATCCCTATGCACCTGGTTCTGCCTGGTGCCGGTTCTGCCAAGGAAGGCAGAAACACACACCTTTGCAGCTCACACACCGAATCTAAATGCGCACCCCTGTGATACACATAGTCCATGCTGCCATGCTCAGGATGTAGGTCGTGCTGCAGCCTCATGGTGCGTTACCGTAGCGCCTGTCCATGGAGGAAGGAGGAGCTTATTCAAAGAGTAAGGGTCAGTATAGGGTCAGTGCCTCATATCTCTCGCCCTCATTCTCCCGTCTTCCCTCGTCTCACCCCCTTTCTCCTTACATCCCTCCCATCTCTCCCTCTCCTTCCCTCGCTCCATCTTCAAGACTCCCCCACTCTCCCTCCCTCCCCTCCCCCTCCCCCTCCCTTCTCCCACTGGTCTTCCTCTCTCCCTCCCTCTGCTCTTCACTCCCTCTCTCCATCTTCCTCCACCCTCCCGGTCTGTCTCTCCCGCCCCCTTTACGTCTGCACTCCTCACCTGTCACTGTACCCTATCTCCTGCCAAATCCAGCCACCCATAAGTAACCGTGTTGGCAGAGCCTCAGGAGAGCCTGTTGATTCCTCCCTCCACCTCCTGCTCGTCAGCCGATGACGCTCCTCCTTGGACATCGCACCTCTAACTCATATCCACGCAAAACGAGGAGGGGGAGGCGCCATTTTGATTTCCGTGTCAGTTATTTCTGTTGATCATGTCGTGTCAAAAAGGTGCCCGTGTGTCCGGTCCTCACAATGCACGCTTATTTTGGAAGTGTGCGTGTGTTTATCCTGCTTAGAGCCCCCCCCGCACCCCCACAATGACTGTGTGTGACCGGCAGGTGCCCCCTGCCCCCTGCCCCCTGCCCCCTGCCCCCCCCCCCGCTCATAATCAGCAAATTAGAATATTTTAGGGTTTCAGCTTGCCGTTAGAGGAGGCCTTGGTTTTGAATGAACGGTGTCTTTAAAGAAAAAAAAACTTGTGTTCGAAAAGGTTCACTTGCCCATGTTTTACACTGCTATTTCTTTATATGGATAAGCAAGTAATTGGGGCAGTGGGGGGGGGTCATATGAATGCTAAGGTAGAAAATTCCCCAGGTTTCATGAACTCTTCGGTGCTTTGAGAAAAGCAATTAACCCAGTATTTCTACACGATAAGCACATCTGAGAACCGCACTGATGTTGACTGGCTATGCTTCCAGGTTTCAGTGTTCCTGATTGCATTACAACAGTGTAATCAAGGTGCACATGTTTCACAGACCTGCACGCTCTAAGGAACAAAACAATGGGATACTTTGGCTTTTATCATTCATGGCTGTGTTTTGGTTTGGTGTTATTTATGGATTACACTTTCTTCTGTTCTTCTTTCTTCACTCTTTGTAATCTTCACTTTTTAGATTTGCACGGTTCTTTTGCTACTGTGATGCCTGAATCCCCCTTCCGGGTTTAATTAATTAAGCCTTATCTTATTATGTTGTCTACCTTATTGAGAATAGACAACTGGTTGTGAAGTCATTACTCTGCTGGTGTTCATTTTAGTCCATCTGATTTTTTATGTTTTTGAAATAATGTGTCAGTTAAATCTGTATGTTTTATATTAATTTTACATCATAGGATTGATTGAGTCTTCATGCCCTATTGCCTCTCCTGTATTCCAGAGAACAACAAGGACTCCCAGTATCATAAGGTGTCGGTGAAGGCGGAGCCTATGGAGGTGGACCCCGTGCCTACAGACCTGGCTCCTCCCCCATCTCACCTGCTGGCCTTTGGCGCTATGGGGGCGAACGAGAAGAGGGAGCCAATGGCCAGTCTGCCTGAAGCACTGCCCCGCCCCCAGAAAGACCTCTTCTCGCAAGACATATCGGTGAAAATGGCATCGGAACTGCTCTTCAAGTTGTCAGGTATGCTCCCTCTGGACCTAAAACAATCATAAAACACTTACAGTGCACGTGCACCGCGCACACACACACACACACACACACACACACACACACACACACACACACACACACACACACACACACACACACACACACAAACTGTCAAACACAACACACACACACTCAGGGGTACACACACACACAGTCAAACACAACACACTCACACGGCTACACACGCACACACACGAACACACACACAGAGACGGCCCTCATTTTTCCTGTGGCATGTCATTGCCAACCTTGGACTGTTGGCGCGTCTTGACGATAAAACCTACATGTTTCCATTGGGCTGCTGTGGAGGATCTGAGGTGAGGCGCAGGATATATGACATGCGAGCCTGTGGGCTCCGCTCCGCCACGGTCCCCACATGGCCATGAATGTGACACTGAGGCTGCAGACTTTGTTTGTATTCCTGGATGAAGACAGAGGATTTTGTAGGTGCACCTATTGCACCCTGGGGGAATGTGTGTGTTGCTGTGTGTGCATGGGTGTGTGTGTGTGTGTTTGGGGGAAGGGGGGGTGGAGACAGACTTACAGGCACAGCTCTTCCACGTTCCATTGCAAGAGTATAATATGCGAGATTGGGACCATTTAAATCTCTCTGTCTGCCTCTCCTGCTGTGTCTCATTTTCAGTGTTTGGCAACTAAAGAGTTGCATTCAAGATCATAAGTCAAAACATGGACATTGAATTACAGTCTATCTACCATACATGCCTTTGCACACAGACGCACACACACACACACACACACACACACACACACACACACACACACACACACACACACACACACACACACACACACACACACACACAGCAAGCCCCATGGGTGGCACAGTGGGCACTGACTAAACCCTCCCGCCAGCACCCTCTCCCTCCCCCACTCTCTCTAATTCTCTCCCCCCCTCCCCTCGTCTCCATACATGCTCGCTAAAGCACACTTGGCTGCACACGCTCCTACCACCCAGTCCCCCTCCCCCTCTCTCCCTCCCACCCGTCCGCCGCCTTTACATTTCTCCCTGTGCGGCATCGCCATGGCAACGCGGAAATAGACCTCCGTCCTTGGTGGGAAGTGTTGTGACGGAATGGGGCATCTTGAGAGTGGTGGGAGGTGGGGGGGGGGGGGCTGAGGCAGCTTTGTGTGCGAGGTTTGTGGTGGCGAGGGTCTGGGAGGGGGGGATGAGGGTGTGTTTTGGATGGGGAGGTCAGAGGAGGCCAGCATGGTACAGAGCGATGCCCACCCAGGGTGCTGCATGCTGGGCTACATGAGTGGGGCCGGCGTAGCACAACACCGGTGAACCCTGAGCCTAGACACCGGTCCAGCCTGGGAGACAGGGACCTCATAGAGGCCGCCTTCTAGGAACTGGAGCACGAATGGGCCGGATTTTATCCGGCTATCCGAGTGACAGCTCCCTAAGCCAATCGCTGAGGTGTCCAGATTTAAGGGGGGGGGGGGGGGGTTCTGGGTTTATTTTCATTTGTTTTATTCATTTTATTTTAACCCTAGCTGGTTGATATCAATGCCTTGTTTTTTTTGATGGCTATTTAAGGTCTTCCAGTTAAAAATAAAGATATTCTTTAATAATTGTATATAACTGATCATTTCTTTCCTTGTCTCTACGCCCCCCCCCCCCCCCTCCTTCCTCTACCCCACAGAAAAAGTCAGTAAAGCCAACGACCACAATAAAGACAGTAACATGGGACTAAACAGGTGAGAGAAAAACTGATACCACACATTTTTCAGTCGAAAATTTGATTTAGTACCTAAAAATATTTCCTTTCATTGGTATTCATTTTGTGTGCAATGCCGTTGGCGTCTGCTGACAAAATGACAAAATGGTGGGCACTAATTCATGGACGTGTGTCGTGTGCTCAGTCCCTTCCTGGATGAACGCTTCAGACAATCACCCTTTAACTTGCGCTCCAAGAGCTCCTCCCCCGCCGAGGCCAGCTCCTCCGCCAGGACCGCCTTCCACGGTGAGACACACACACACACACACACACACACACACACACACACACACACACACACACACACACACACACACACACACACACACACACACACACACACACACACACACACACACACACACAGTTACACACACACAAACCTATGCATGCACACATACATACACCTATGCACACGCACCGGTACACGCGCGCTCGCTGACACAAACATACACACTGGCATGCAAAATATCACGCTGATTATCACACTGATTTCACTGATTCAACGCAGTGTGGAGCATCCTGGCATCTGATGTCTGCAACTGTTGAGCGGAGGCAGGGAAGGCATGGCCGTGCATTATGTTGCATCTCTTGGCTGCCTAAAGATGTCTGCGCTCTTAATCATCCCGGCCTGTGCATCCTTTATGGTATACTATATACAACGCTCTAGGTTCTTAAAGGGACAGGACAGTTAGGATACGATAGCAGTTTACGGTGTTTAGCTTCCATAAGAGAGGTTGTTGTGATTATTTTTCCACAATGTCAACAGTGGACATATCGGCATCCATGTCCTAAGACCTACCTGCTCCTTCCGGCACGGCTTCACTGTCCGCGGCTTTGGATAACCTGCCTGCTGGATGACGTGATGCCAAGAACTCAGGGCTGTACATACAGTGAGCGACCGACGTGGGGGTCTACTACCGTGTCGGTATTCAGCTAGGGACATGGGCTTTTCCTCCACCCTTCAACACATCCCCAGCAATTAGCCTCACCCGTCGGCCTACTCTCCGAGGTGGAGGGAGCTCCGAGGCTACTCCACAGCCTTCCCTTCTCCCCCCCACCCCCACAACCTTAAGGCCCCTGCCCTGGGCACCCCTTCCTCCGTTTGCTGGCACCCAAGGCCTTCCCTGTGCGTTCCTCTGGCACCAGGAGAGCCAGGGGTTAATTAGGTGGTGCCAGCCATGCCCTCGCCTCTGCCAGTTAATGAAAACCTGATTGGCTCCTGGGTGTCAAGGGTGCCCTGAAAGTTAATTCACCCATCACACCACCGCCCTCCCCATCCAGCACCCTCTCCCTCCCCTGTGTAGCTACTGCTGCTCAACTGTCTCTCTCTGTCTTTCTCTATCTCTCTCTCGGTTCTTGTCTCTCTTTCTCTCTCACTCTCTCTCCTTCTCAGTCTCTCTTCGGTCTCTCTCCTTATCTGTCTGTCCCTCTCTCTTCCTCACTCTTCTTGTCCCTCTGTGTATGTCCTCCTCTCTCTCCCAGTGTCTATCCTTCTCTCTCTGTGTATGTCCTCCTCTCTCTCCCTGTGTCTCTCCTCTCTCTGTGTATGTCCTCCTCTCTCTCCCTGTGTCTATCCTTCTCTCTCTGTGTATGTCCCTCTCTCTCCCTGTGTCTCTATCCTTCTAGCTCTCCTCTCTACTTCTCACTCTGTCTCTCCTCTCTTTCCTTCTCGCGCTTTCTGTCTCTTTTTCTTCTGACTCTCCTTCTCTGTTTCTTTGTCTGTCCCTCGCTCCTTCTGTCTCTCTCTCCTTCTGTTCTCTCAATACATCAATTATTTTTCTTTCTCTTCTTTATCTCTCCCCCCTCTTTCTTTCCAGTTTACATTTCCCGTGCTCTACCCATTGTGAGCATTTCTACATCTGTTGTTTTTGTCGTTTCATGGGATTTCTCTTCTTTTTCCTGTTCTCACACTCGCTTGCTGGCCTCAGCCTCTCATCATTGAAAAGAAAAATACCTACTTTTTTTCTGCATCTGTATTTTTCGTTGTGCTTGTTAAATATCTGTTAAATAATCTGTCTTGGGTGAACTCCTCTCGTTGTTTGCTAACCTCTGGACGCTCTACGACTCTGATCGTGAATTTCCCGCCAAAACCCATACTTCTCTTCAACTTCATGGCTGACTACGGTACCTATATTCCTGATGAACAAGCACCAAGAGTTGCTCTTCACAAAGTAGTTATGATATGAATTGTATCATAGGCCTTCGACTTGCTTCGTCTCTCCCGCTACATTTCGCTGCGGCGAGAACAACAAGGCGCCGATCAAAGATTGACTCAGTTGTACGACGTCAACCTTGTCTGCGCGATGTCGAGCTCACCAGATGACATGACTTTGTGCCTGAATCCCAATGACAGAAACGTTGTAAACTCCATAGAAACCCTCCGGCCATCTCTGGTGTTTACTCGACGCTGAAGTATGCTTCTCCCTCAAGTGCCATGTGGTATGATATAACGCACCAGATCAAGTCTGGGTGTGCACGTGCGTTTGTTTGTCCGCGACAATGAGGCTTCAGGCGTCTCTGCTCTCCTGCTAACGCCGGCATTGGGGTTAGCTCCCTGTCTATGGCTCCCTCTCTCTCCCTTGCTCTAATAACACAAATTAAGCTATTAACCACTTCAAGGCAGACACTGCCTCCTAATTGGCTTAATTATCCGAGTGGCGGGCCGCGGGTCTTAGGACCGCGGACCCGGGGCCGTCCCCTCCTGGCCTGGTTTGAGTGACCAAGCTGTGCCCCGGCCTCACCTCTGACTCGGGACAGCTAATGCTGTTATGTGCTCAGGCTGAGCCGCCAGCCCCCTTAAGTAGGACGGGGCTCCTCCTGGACAGCCTGTACAGCCAGACACACACAATCCCAGACCCACACACACACAAACACACACACACACGCGCGAGCGCGTACAGTGGGCCTGGAGCAGGTAGGTGTGAGTAGCGGTTTTAGTGGGACCTGCTGGCATATGTCATGGATGGATAGGAAAGGGTGCATCCGAAGGGCCGTTGGGCTGTGCAGGAGATTGCCTTGAAGGTGGGCTCGGGCTAGGCCAGGGTTTGCTTTATTAGCGCATTTTATTTTAGTTTTTGACACCGACCGCCTGCCTGGCAGCCATGTGTACACCAGCCGCAGCATGCTCGTACCTTAACTAGTCGAAGTACCAGTCGTGCTATAGTTACACCTTTTAATACCGTGTTGTTAACATTTAATTTGATGATGTGTCAATATCCTTATGCAGAGTGACGAGTACAGCTAATAAAGGATAGATTCCTATTAAGGGGGATGAGTTCAGACCATATGTTCTGATCACAACCTAGCGCATATGGGAAAGAGTCAATCGGAAAGGATGAGTTTGAGGTTGACTGGGTGGCTAACTGATGCCAAAAATCTTGTTTGTCAAAATTGAATAAAAGATGTCATGAATGTGTCATGGATTTCCACCCTCTTACAATATTCTCTTTCAGCCGACTCCTGTTGTCTTTGTTGACGCAAGCAGTCCACCCACCATTTACGGTAGTCTGCAAGGAAAGCTTTGGTTAAAAACACCCGTCATCTATGTAAATAAACGGCTTTGTTCTCGCCTATTATAAAAGCAATAGTTCTCGCTTTTGTTTCGATAGAAACGGTTGCACCTTTGCCGTTACTGACTTATTAAATAACTTCCAATACCCGCCACCAAAGACAATGTCTGTTTTGAGGTACAGGTCTTTGTGAAACAGTGGAGCGAGGCCACGTTATTGTTGCCGAGCTATTATGCTGCAAAACAATCAGTGGGTAAACAGCGCGGTATGCATTCAAGACACCCGTCCAAGTTCCATCCAAGTGTATTTATAGTGTACAAGTTCACCAAGATTGATGTTTTACATTCGATTGGGGTGCCGAAGGGTACCACGGTTCAATGCTATGTTAAAGCACCGGTGATTGTTAGCAGCTAGACATGCATTACCCAATCTGTGAGACCAAAGCAGGATCGATCAGACCCCATTTAACTCAGCATTTTTACCATGTTTTTTTTCCAACATGAAATGCCGTCCGAAGCTGACTCAATACAGACAAAGGCTGTTCTTAGGGCATTGCCGGGCTCATTTTTGTTAATGGAACATCCCTTTTATCTGCAGGTTCATTCTTGGTCCATCCATGCTCTGAATGAATAGCTCTTTCCTCAACCTTCTTGTCTGTGTTCATAAAAAAAAGATCTTCCTCCAGCTCCCGGCTCTACTGTGGCCCAGTGCTAAACACAATAGGTTGAAGGCCAGGGCCTAGCGCAGCACAGCCTAGAGGGCCGGTTAATTAGCACGGACAAATGCACATCCTTCACAGAAGGACTCTGAGCTTATTGTCGTCGCAAAAGATAAAGTGGCATAATATTTTGGGTGAAAACAACATTTCTTTGCCAGAATTTATATTTGAAGGCCTTGCGCTGTGCGTTACACTGGGCCCACTGCTTTGAAGGAATTCTACTATGGATAATTTATAGTACAAAATGTATTATTTATCTATTATTAGTTATTTTAGCAAGACCTTTCTGCATCTGCATGTCGCACAACAGGGTATGATCGTATAGAGTGCCACACCTTACTGTGTGTTTGTCTGTGTGTGTTCCAGACTCTGAGAAGTGTGTGGGGGAGCAAGGGAATGGCATTGCCCAGTGGGGTCTGAACGAGCAGCTCTTCCCCTGTCCTGTGTGTGGCAAGGTGTTTGGCCGACAGCAGACCCTCTCCAGACACATGTCTCTACACACAGGTAAGGAAACGCCCCATGAGGCCCCCATTAATGTCGTCATTCTTATTATTTTAACCAATGGCATTTTGCTATGTAAAGACGTGTGTGCGTGAGTGAGAGCATAAGTGTTTGTGTGTGTATGTATTTATTTGTGTGTGTGTGCGCGCATGCACCCACAGTAAGTGAATAAGGGTGAATAGACTGGATTACGCTTCCTTTAAAGAGATTACTACCATGATTAGTCTCCCTGGGAAAACTGTCTATGTAATTACCCAACTAGAAGGATGCCGCCCCACGTATACACAAACACACACACACACACTCACACACACACACACACACACACACACACACACACACACACACACACACACACACACACACACACACACACACACACACACACACACACACACACACACACACACACACACACACACACACACTGCAAGGCTACAGTACTTTTCCCAGAATGCCTCAGTAGTAGACGGACACAGTACTGCGCTCATGGCGGGGCTGTGTTGTTCTCCCCTGGGTCCTGATTACACTACCGTTTCTAACCCCCCCCCCACACACACTCACACACTCACACCTCATCTCCCAACCCATAATCAACCCCCCTCCAAACACACACACACACACACACACACACACACACACACACACACACACACACACACACACACACACACACACACACACACACACACACACACACACACACACACACACACACACAGACACCCCCACACACACACACACACACACAATTGATCCATTCCACTGCATGGCCGCCACCTCCCGGGTCCGTCCCCTGCTCCTTATTAGACACAAGCAATAAATGTCACCGGCGGTACTAAGCATTTTATTCAAAGCATATTAAGTGTGGATTAAAAATTAATGCAATCTACTCGAGTACGCTAACAGCGCTACGCAGAGCCCTAATGAGGATGTAGGGGTGGAAAGTTTTTTTTTTTAAACAAATTTCTTATTTATTTTTTTACCTCTCTCATGCGGACACGGACACACACACATGCATAGCTGCATGCACAGGCACACACACCCACACGCCATCTGAGAGGGCCGGCCAGGAACAGCTTGGCCGCACCACGGAGCGCAGAAGCAGGGCATATGTCAGCGTGATGGTCTTTTTGGTTTCTCTCTGCGACACAAAGGTTGCCTGGCTCTGTGTCCATGGGGCAAAAGGTGTGGGTGTGTGTGTGTGTGTGTGTGTGTGTGTGTGTGTGTGTGTGTGTGTGTGTGTGTGTGTGTGTGTGTGTGTGTGTGTGTTGGTGGACGGGTGGATGTGTTCTGAATGGGTGGCGGTACAACACGAATACTGTGTAGATTAGGATTTGATCTTAATTATGTAGGTGTGACAATGGTGGTGTATGTTTGAACTGTTCCCTGCTCTCCCATGGGGTCTTTGTTGTAATGAGGTTGCATTGCTAGTACTTTAAGGAAATATTAAGGTTTTTTTCTGCTGAACATTTTGTTTGTGAGAGATCATGTTGTAAATATCTCTCCTTAGATAGACACATTCAACTGATTGTTTTTTCAAAATGATTGATCTATCATGGAAACGTTTATTTGACTAGCAGTTAAAGAGATACTTCACCGGTGGGAATATGAAGGTTTTATGAATTAAATAATTCAATGTATTATAAATGTGAAAAAAAAATTGAAATCGGTTCATCCTAGCCTGAATAAAGGCAAAAAGAGTGTTTTCATGGTCTCTCTGGCTCAAAGTAAGAAAACCTCCAACTACCACAGTGCATTGCGCTCGCTGCCCCGCCCCCCTGACGGTCTCCCGTCACCCTCATTCCCCCTCAGCACGCGAGCTCCCGCCCCCTCTCATTCCTTATTGGTGGAAGAATTTGCCACCAAAAGTGTGTTGTAGTCCTCGGCCATTCTAGCGGGGCAAGAGGTTTCTCCCGAAATGACGTCAAACGCGTCATTTGACGTCATTTCGGGAGAAAATTAGACGAGAAAAAATGGGCCAAGGGGAGACTGGTTTAGACTTATATATATTTATATATTTATTTATATTACAATAGCGATTTTATAATGATAGAACGCCGGTTCTAAATGGGTGAAGTATCCCTTTAAGTAAAATTAAGATAAACCTAAAACAATTACAAATAAAGAATGCATGGCAAGTGATTCATTTTTGTATCAGTTTAGCATGATCCGTCGATTCAATCCGGTTACATCAGCTACATAAGCAAATATATTTCAATACATTCTGGTGTGCCTCAAGCAATGTATTGCATTGCTTTAAAGTTTGTTCATTCTTTGTAAACAGCAAGAGAACCTTCAAAGCAGTATTTTACGCAGTGACACAGTGCAACCTTCAACAGAGAATACTATTTGAGATGATGTCCTGCAGTCAGTAAAGTGTGAGTGTGTGTGTGTGTGTGTGTGTGTGTGTGTGTGTGTGTGTGTGTGTGTGTGTGTGTGTGTGTGTGTGTGTGTGTGTGTGTGTGTGTGTGTGTGTGTGTGTGTGTGTGTGTGTGTGTGTGAACGTGATTGTGTGTGTGTTGTGTTTCGCTGCAGAAGAGAGGAAGTATAAGTGTCACCTGTGTCCTTACGCAGCCAAGTGCAGAGCCAACCTCAACCAGCACCTGACCATCCACTCGGTCAAGCTGGTCAACACAGACACCGAGCAGATCGTCACCGCGGTAACCGCAGAATCTGCCGACCGCAAGAACTGCGCCTACTACTACAGGTGGGCCTGCAAACCACACAAACACCTGTAAATACAAACACCTGTCATAGATAAACCTGTCATAGCTAAAAACATTAGTACAAACGTTTCAATAATAGATCACAAATATTCCTAATAATGAATACACCTCGAAAAAATATGTTTTTCTCTCCCCTTGTAAAAAAAACCTGCTTGCTTCACTCATACCTACATACCAACATATGTTCATTCAAGAACACACACAAACATATAATTTAACCTTGAGAGGACCAGGTACATAACATGACCCTTTTATGCTAGTTTATATTGAGACCCCCCCGCGACCCTCCTATAGTTATAATAATAATAATTATAATAATAATAATAAGCCGATGTCTCTCTTTTCTCCCTTCCTGGTCTGGTTTCCTTCCTGCGTCCAGCTGCCATGTGTGTGGCTTCCAGACGGAGCTCAACGCCCAGTTTGTCAGCCACATGTCGCTCCATGTGGACCGGGAGCAGTGGATGTTCTCGCTGTGCTGCAGCGTCTGTGACTACGTCTGTGTGGAGGAGAACGACATGAAGAACCACGTCAGTGCTGGCCACGCGGGTGAGGGCGCTGCTCTGGTACACTGTCCTCCTCGGGAGCGGGTTCCCGTTCTCTCTGACTATCTATCTATTAGCCGTTTGTGAAAAATCTCTATTTCCCTGTCTTACTGCCAGTCTCACTCCGTCTATATCCCTGGTCCACAAATTTACTCTCTCTCCCTCTCCCTGTATCTCGCTGTCTCTTTCTACCGGTCTCTCCCTCTCCCTCTTCTACAATTTTACTCTCTCCCTGTATCTCACTGTCGCTCTCTACCGGTCTCTCCCTCTCCTACGATTTTACTCTCTCTCCATCCCCCTGTATCTCGCTGTCTCTCTCTATCGGTCTCTCGCTCTCCCTCATCACACCTTCTCCTCCCTTGCGTAACCGTCTCTATCTCACGTCCGAGCGACGGGTTTTGATTTAGTCATTTTGTTTGTATCTCCAAAATGATCCCGAGCGCCCTGGAGGCCTTGCATGAGGACGGCCCACAAGGTGGACCGATGGATTTCTTGCCCAAGTCTGATATAAAGGAACAATTAACCTCCATTGTTGCTGACTCAATTTTCCCCAATAGAAACACATACATATGAGTCAGGCGTTTTGTATACAGGCTTCTAAAGGTATGTTATGTTGGTTACACCGCTATGGGTTTCTCAGTGAAAATAATTACAACTGACGTAGTTTGATGACGTCATGAAGTAGCGTGGGAGCAAAGGAGTTTTTTTTTTAGCACCATCGCTAGTGAAAATCTAGCTGATGTGACTAATGTAACTACCTTCTAGTTATACAGCCACAAATACCGTTAGCTAACGTTACATTCACTGGCTCATTCAACGTTAGATGAGTTAACTACCCATGAACCTGCAGCTAATGTTATCTGGCACACTCAATCATGTGGGAATCCAGCGCTGTTATCCGTGGTCAAAAATCGATCTTACTTAAAAACAACTCGAGCTAAAATTGTTGAACATTGTACAACGCAGTAACGTTACAATGTTAAAAATGGTGAGTATCAGCTTGGTGGCTGGCAGGAGGCACTCCTAAGTCTTTCCTGGGATAGTGAGTCTGTGTTTCCCCTGAAGTAAGGGGGTAAGGGGATATGACATCACCGACGGTTGACCAAATAAAATGCGGCATAACCTTGAATAAAACAAAAGATTCGAACATTGTTGGAAATATTTTCGATAATGAAAGTACCTTAGCCTTTTTATGCACTTTTCTGTATTCAGATATTTGAATACAGAAACCTTACATAGTATGCCGTTTAAAGTTGCTTCAACTAAGGGGCGCTGATTGTCAAAGCCGTGGTACCCACATTCTTTTCAACCAAGTGGGAAAAAAAAATCCCCATTGATTATGTTTGTTGGACCGTTTTAGTCCTTCGCCTCAGTCTCAAACATGCTTCAAGAACCAAACTGCCTTTCAGTTGGACTCCTTGGTCTTTGCACTTGAGAGTCAGAAGGGCCCTCGATAACTGCCAAGAAAAGTACTGGCACTGAATTCCGCGCCGTACTCTGGAGAAGAAGTACTGTGACCTTCCCGGCTCGGCCTTCTCTGGTCTTTCAACTCAACAGGTTCCAACCCCCTGTTGGCTGACACGTGTTCCTCGGTCTGAAATATCTTTGTACAGTTTAGCACTCATGGTTTATCCTTCCGCTGTGTGGGCGTGTGGGAGGGAGGGAGTGAGATTGTCCATCCCAGACAGCTCTGGGGTCTTTCAGAGGCCACACCGGCCTTGTTTATCTAAGAGGCCTGGCCCCTTATCGCGCCTGAGGGGGAGAAAATCAATAGGCCTTGGGTCCTTTGGAGATGAGCGGGGTTTACGATGCCACTGCGGCCATCTTTTAAGTCCCTCAGTCTGCTTTGGCATTTTACCTCCCACCCACACAAGATGGACTCCCCGCTGCCGTTTTTCCACTCGGGCTTGGCGAGGTGCGCACAGAGCCCGAAACGCTGTTGCCAGTCCTCTGTGTGGTGTATCCACTGTGTAACATAGTTGGGAAAGTAGAGATTGGTCTTTGAAAGAAATCCTGTTTCGTCACCGGCATAATGACCGTTTTTGCGTCGTTTCCCATCCTAGTGTTTTACCGTTATCCGTTCAATCCAATCCAAGCAACAACCGCAATATCCTTTCTCATAATTATCGCCTTCGGATGCTGCTTTCTGAAAGCTTTGTTTTCGGTGGTGCAAAACGCTGCCTTAATGTGTGCAGACAACCAAAAGGGAGAAAGAGAGAGAAATTTGTTGACACATTTCTTCAGCATGGTGTGACCTCACCATGTGGCTGAAGTCGTTATCTCACACCATGTTCTCTCCTAAGTTACTAACAAACTCTTTAGCAGATGCGACGAACAAAGCACCTCTATGAGGGAGAATTCAAACTGGATCCCTGTAAATCACGGGTTTATCTGTCCAAACGGAGTTGGAAAAAGCCAGACTGGAACTGGCTGGGCACGGTAGGTGTCAAACTGACATCCTGCTGTGAAGGCTGGCATCCCCTGAATGGAGGAAGTGGTCTGGTGTCCTGCTTAGCCGGGCAGGGACACAGCTTAGGGGAGCTGGAGCCGGTCTGCTCCATGGTTATTTTCTACCCATGAAATGCTGGGCAACAACGGCTCCATATTGGTTCGCCCTGCAGCGTGGTCGGTACACTCAGTGTGCTCCGATACTGCCTGTTTATGTTGAAAGAATATAAAATACAAGACGGGATCCGGCTGTCTTTTTATTTGCAGTCATTCATTCTAAACCAACCTGTGCCTGAATACTGCACAAACACACGAAATAGCTCAGAGCCTCTGATCACTACTGACTCAGTGTTATTTTAATATTAGCAATAAGGAGCTAGCTCAGCGTGCAGATGATGTGAGCTGGGGAGGAGGTGTGGGTGCAGCAGCTGATAGGTCCAGCTTGCCTTACAGTATGAGGGGAGGTCAGCCTGCGCCGAGCTAATCCTGCCAAATTAACATTCGTATCGAGGAAAGGAGGAAATGTTTAAGGTCACGTATCTATAGATGGACAAGTAAATCATTTATCGCACTTGCAGCGTGCATAGTGTATGCCAACAGGACCCTAATTAACCTGTTCTGAAGCAAATCCCGGATGTTAAACTCCCTGGGGATTTCAGCAGCCGGTTTGAAGGCGTTGTTTAAAATTAGCTGCAAATTGCCTTGTTTGCCCGATTTTGAAAACCAATAACATATTTTATCTCTGCAGGGTAATTGCGATTGTGTGTGCACGTTGAAGACGCTCACTTCCTGAGTGAATGTCTTTTTCGTTCTGGCTGTGCTCCAAGATGGCCGCAGCCATCTTAGGTCCTTTGACCATGACCCTGGTCTCTCTCTCCCCTGCCCCCCGCCCTCTCTCTCTCTCTACCTCCTTTCTAGTGAATTACAAGATGGAGGAGTGAGATCAATAAAAGCACACACATTGTTCTCTGATACTGCTGCCAAAGCTGCCCCCTGCGTGTGTGTGTGTGTGTGTGCGTGTGTGCGTGCGTGCGTGCGCGTGCGTGCGTGCGCGTGTGTGTGCGAGTGCGTTACAGAATTTCTCGTAATTACATTAAATTGCACATATGCAAATTCCTTTATATGCCATTATTACTGTGCGCATCAGTACTATGGAATCAACAATAGTTCTTACGCGTAAGTAATCCTGTGCATTTCGTCCATTAAAACAAGGATATGAAACAGTCTGCAAAATTAGGGATGCAAGACAGCCACGCAGCTTTTTAGTTTTTTACAAGACGGTGAATGTCAAGGAGAACAATAACGTTAATCATTGCATGGATTTACCCTCCTCCTCTTCTCCCGCCCCCTTTCGACAGGTCTGATTTCCCGGAGTCCCCTGAGCGAAACCAAGAGCACCTCCTCCTCCCTCTCCGCCCTCAGCGATTCGCTCAACAGCTCCGAGGGCAGCGACCTCACCCACAGCACTGAAGAACTCAAGAACCTGCTAGCCCCGCCTTCTTCTGCAGGGAGCCAATCCAGCTCCGGAAGCCACTCCGGATCAGGAACAGAGGAGAAGTCGGAGAAAGGCAAGGAGTTCAGTCAACGCTCTGGGCACACAGGTCTTTACTGGTCCTGATAATGGGTTCATACACAATAGCCCTTGTGAGGGAATACCCATATATGGCAGGGGCACTTTACTCACTAGGCTTACTGTGCCGTCAAACTAGTAGGACTCAGTGCCACCGAAAAGACCGGAATTTACAGTGATTCAGAGAGAAACACTAAAAACCATCAAAAAGATACACCTTTGGCAAAGCCGTCATACTCCACAATCAAGTCAGACTGGGACAGGGATGACTAATGGAAAATCCCATTTGTAGAGAACTAACCGTGGCAATATAGACACCGACAAAATGACATCACCTGCCAAGCTCCAAAACATTGAACCCTTTTACTCCCTTTCATAATCCCCGTTCTCCGCCGTGCTCACGCTCTCACCTCTTCCTTTCTCCCTCTCTCTCTCTCTCCCTCTGCAGGCTTTGAGTGCGTCTTCTGCAACTTTGTCTGCAAGACGCGCAGCATGTACGAGCGCCACCTCCAGATCCACCTTATCACGCGCATGTTCGAGTGCGACGTGTGCCACAAGTTCCTCAAGACGCCAGAGCAGCTGCTGGAGCACAAGAAGTGCCACACCGTCCCCTCCGGAGGACTCAAGTAAGGAAAGCAAGTACAGACGAGAGGTTCCTAGCTCCCAGCCGCCCGCCATCACCCCCCCCCCCCCCCCCCTTACCCTAACATCCACCTCCATCTTTGACCCCCTCCCAACAACCACCTTCACCTCAAGTTCAGGCAAGAGGTTTCTAGATCACAGCCGGCCACCATCACCACCCCAACTCCCCCCCCCCCCCCCAAACATTAATCTTCATCTTTGACCCCCCCGTCAACCCTAACAACCACCTTCACCTCAAGTACAGACAAGATGTTCCAAGCTCACAGCCATCTAACACAAAACACTAACTACCATCTACCAAAAGTCAACATCTGCCAACCTCACCACCGCCCTGCAAACCCCATTTCCCTTCCAGAACCTCTATTTCCCGAGCCCTTATCCAGCAGCTCCACCTTCCATCCACCTAACAACTCCACACAACCATTGCCACCTCCAACCCCACCCAACCATCTCCATCCCCACTCACCCAGCCCAAACCAGATTCAAAACACCCCCCACCCCCACCCCCACCCCATAATCCTCCACCAAAAACCCATGGCTCTCTGTTTTGCTTCTCACTCTCTCTCCCACTGACACACACACAGGTGTATTTATCATGGGGGGGGCAAAGGGCTCATCTATTTCCATGGGTCTCCTGTCTTTCATTTTGAATTATTATTAGCTACATGATGCCCTTATTCACACATAGTAAAATGTAATGATGTAGTTCCTTGGAATACATGTTACTGTTAACATACATAATTATATATAGCCTCTGAGCCATTGGAAGTTAATTAACCTATGAGTTAAGAAATTAACGATGACAATAGCTTCTAATTAGGCTGCCATACATCCACACATCTCAAGAAGGACATTCTCCATCGCGGACAAGCATGTTCATAATGTCAGAGATCTCAATGGCTGAAGCCTGGCCTGCATCTCAGGTTAACCACTAATCTCATATCAGTGTCTTAGGATAGCCATTTTCTTTTTATTTACTTTAAGAAGACCTCCCTTAAAAAAATGTGTTGAAAATGTGATGCTGTGATCTTATTTCCAACTAAAATACCAGAATCCCGCTTTCCTGCTCTCCATTCTAAACCGAACAGGAGGCTCCACTTTAGCGTAACGTATTTAAACACATTCCCAGCCCGTCGAGTAAACGTGAAGCGCACACTGCGTATGGTAACATTCAAACATTCAGTCCTACAATGGCTGTTAAAGCCGGCTGTGAAAACCCAGTTGGAGGGTTATCTTTCTCTCGCTGTGACAAAAGGATTCATTACTTTACTTTGCTTGCTTGTTTTTAAAACGAGGACCAGCCAAATCTGTTAAGGTTTTATCACCGCTGTGTTAACTAAAGCTGAAGTTACAACTCTATAACACGAGAGTGACGTGTATGTTCTCACCAGAAGCAGAGGGTCACCTTGGCTAAAATAAGTTTGACATAATATTATTATTCCCTTTTTTCAAAATGGCCAGATCCTAGGCGTTGGGCCTGATCTCATACATGCTGTTGAAGCCTCCTTCTTCCATAATGACTTGCAGGAAAGAGTAGCGGTTAAGGGGTTTGACTCCCAGCCCAGGGTCCTGGTTTCAAGCCCCAATTTCCGAGGGCCTCACCCCTACCTGTTCATACGTGTAATTGGAATCAGATCAAATTACATACCTGACTAAAAAAGTCGATAAATGACTGAATAGTAAGTAGATAATGTAGGAACGACTGAAGCATGAATAGCTATAAAGAGACGGCCTATTCCCTGTTATACGTTCAAATCTAGATGAGGCACTCCGTTTCCCCTCTCGTTTTGAGTATGGCCCTCACAAGGGTACATATTAAGGCTATGTATACCATGGCCTCCTCCTAATCGAAACCCTTCATCAGAATAGGACTCACTGTATAAGAAGCGCTTGACCCAGAGATCTCAGAGCTCTTAACCTCGCTTTTGCTGCTTTATGTATAATAAAAAAATCCTACATTTTAATGGGTATCAGGCCTCGAGGCAATAAAAGCTAAAACATTTAAAAGGGCGTGTAGACGTTTTATATCGACTTCAGAGTCTCCCACAGCATACAGTAACCATGTCTTTTTATAATGTAACTGATCCATTATAATGTACCCCATTCAGTTGTATCCCCCCAAATGTATGTCCTCTGGCGAAACCATGATGCATTCCAACCGACACGGCAGTCATTGTCCGTTGCTTTTTTTGTTGCCATCACAACGGTGTTTGCATGCGCAGTCATTGATTGTCATTATGGATATCGCTTCATCTTGTCATGAGCAAATAACTGTTTTACATGGTGTTTCTATGTAGTCATCCGTGGTTGCAGGGTGTCTCAGACTCCTTTAAATGTTTGGGAATTGTAGTTTTTTTATTAGACACAGCCCAGAGAGCTATGTGAAGCCTGCAGGCTATTGAAACCAGCCCCTTTGAAGCATAATAGCACTCCTATAAAGTATTTATAAAGGATTTTTATAGTCCAGTGTAACTCTAACTGTCACTAACGCCAGTGTTGAGCTATATTGTAATATAAATTATTCAAAAAGGAGGAAGTTGCTTCAACATAAATATTGTGCTCAGTTAAGTAATTGAAGCATATATAAGCATAGGTTATCCAAAATAAAAATATAAAGAAAGCGCCATTTCATGGCAATGACATTTGCATAGCTATGCAGAGGTCATCATTAAATACCGGCCTTTTCTGTTAAAGGAAAGGCAGAGAAGAGCAGAGAGCAGACTGATGTACTGTATGAACTTAATATATACAATATACTTCTTCATCAACCCTGATGGAACCATACGATGATCAGCTATGATTTTGCAATCTAGCTTGTTTTAGTAGATGAACAGACGGCCGATTGTGACGTCAGTGTGTAGACAGGGAGAGAGGGCCTTGTCCATCTGAGGTTTTTCTGAGGTGATTCTGTTCTGCAGGGTTTGTGAAGCGCTTTGGGGCCCAGAGCAGATGAAAGGTGCTATTTAAATGTAAGTGCCACTCCATTTTTTCATCATTTCCTCCTTCCATGTCCCACTGCTCCCATCTCCCCCTCCCCCTCAGCCCGTCGGCCCCACACGCACAAACCCCATGTCATCTCCACGCACGTCTAAAGACGCCGCACATAACCCCCCACACACACACACACACACACACACACACACACCATTTTCCTCGTTAAACCAAACAGCATTTGTACACGTTGCACATAACGGTTCCCTCACCTGCCTCCTCCTCTTCTTCCTCCTCTTCATCCCGCTGTGTCTTTAAATTTAAATCTCCCAAGGTGTGAATTGATTCTGCTTGTGACCGCCACACCCCCTCACGTTAAATGTTTTCTGCTGTTGTGTTGTGCGCCCTACCTCCCTCCATACCTCATCCCACCTCCCATTCGATCCCTGCCCCCCCCCCCACCCTTCCTTACTCCCTCCCTTATTCCCCTGCCTCTCCCTCCTTCCCTCCCTTCCTCCCTCCTTCCCTCCCCCCTCTCTCCCCTTCCTGCCCTTTCTCATTCCCATCCGACCCCGTGCCCCCCGCCCCCCTTCCCCTCCTGCAGGTGCCCCCTCTGCATCTACTCCACCAGTCGCCCAGCAGCCATGGAGTGCCACCTGAAGATTCACTGCAAGGTGGAGTACCGCTGCCGCATCTGCCAGGCCCTGTGGGCCGACCAGGCCTCGCTGGACGCCCACGTGCGCGCCCACCGCCTGGGCAACCACTACCGGTGCGAGCGCTGCGGCTACCTCTCCAAGACGGCCAACAAGCTCATCGAGCATGTGCGCGTGCACACGGGCGAGCGGCCCTTCCACTGCGACCGCTGCGCGTACAGCTGCAAGCGCAAGGACAACCTCAACCTGCACAAGAAGCTGAAGCACGCGCCGCGCCAGACCTTCGGCTGCGGGGAGTGCCCCTTCTCCACCACGCACCCCTTCGTGTTCAGCCGCCACCTCAAGAAGCACCGGGCCGGAGGGGCAGCGGGGGGGGGAGGGGAGGAGGACGAGGAGGAGGAGGGGGGGCCGGGGGGCGGCGGGGAGACGGGGCAGCCCCTGGAGGGGACGTCGCTCGGCGGAGGGCCGGCGTCCAAGCGGCGGAGCCACGAGGCGCTCCTCTTCGGGGCCGGCGGGGGGGGCGGCGGCGGCGGCAGCAGCGGGGGCAGCGGGAGCAGCAGCCCACTGTCCAGCCTGACCGCCTCCCAGGCCCTGCAGTCCGTGGCCCTGTCTCTCACGCTGGGCAGGTCCCCCCACCCGCACCACCACCCGCACCACCGCCCGACGGAGCACCCGCTCCCCGCCGGCCCCCACGGCCCCACCACCTCGGGCCGAGGCCCGGCCGCCCACAGCCCCGGCGCCCCCCCCACCTCCCTCCTCTTCCCCTCCTCCGCCCAGCCGGGGTTTGAGCAGTACAGGAACTGCGACCGCGCCTACCTGATCCCCCTCACCACCCTGTTCACCCAGAACAGCCGCCGCCTCACATTCCACGCCAGGTCGCTGCCCCTCCTCTTCTCCTCCTCCTCCTCCTCCTACACCACCTCCTCCTCCCCCTCCGCGCCGCCACCGCGCTCCCCTCTGAGCCCCGCCTCCCAGAAACACTCCTTCCTGGCCTACCTGGGCCTCGGGGAGCGGGCCAAGACCGTCTGACCTGCCGCTCCTGCCCTGGTTCCCCTCCCGGACTGCCCCTGGCGCCCCCTCAGACAGCGTGGTGTGAATGACCCCTAACTGACTGCCATGGCAGGGACTTGTTTTTTTTCCAATCAGACCAGCAAAATAAGCTGGACCAGGCAAACTAAAACAAACTGATACAAGGAAAGACAGAAAAAGAGAAACATTTATGAGAGAGAGAAAAAAGCTGTATGTGCTCAAAAAAAATGCATTTATATTAAAAAAAGCTGCTTTTCTTATTAGTTCTACGATTGAAATATAACTACTACTACTACTCCTCCTGTTGTCTTTTCAACTTCTGAATGACTCGGACCCGACTTTATTACCCGAGAAAGAGTATCTCGTTTTTTTGGTAGATGTTTTTTCTTTTCGTTGTTTTACAAAAACTTAAAAGTTGGAAAAAGAAGAAACAACAGTTGCAAGTGCTACAGATCCAGTGCGGTTTCTTTTTTGTCTATTGCTCTAATGCATCAAAATAGCATGCCTGTCTCCGTGTTTCAGCTAGCTTTGTCGTCAGTAGAAAGCTGATAACGAAATATCGTGAACTGTTAGCGGGGCGCACCGTTGACGGGAACCAATGAAACGGAAAGCTTTTTCTTTGTAAAAGGCTCGTTTCCAAAGCAACGCCTCAAACCACGCACTTCCTTATTTATCAATTTTGTACATAGTTTTGTAGCTCCGCCCCCTATTCCCCAATGCTTTGATTTCTGTTGATTTTTTGTATAATGGTCAAACCATATGCATAGTTGCTGCCTGATATCTCCTCTGTCTCAGTATGATTGGCTGGTTGTATACATTTCTTTACATTTTAGATGATCGTCTGTCCTAGTTTTTATGTTTATTTCAGAGACTTTCCATGCAAATAAGGTGGAACGGTTGCTCCTAAGAAGATTCTGTACTTTATTTTTTTCAAATGCTTTGATGGACCCAGAAGTCAAGTGAACAAGTCCAATTTACAGTTAAAAATAGGGTAAACTTAGTGATATGACTTGTCAACTAGGAGCTGCATTTCATAGTGTTAAAATCAATCAAACCGAATTGGCATGTTTTTTTTTAGTATGACCTGCGAAGGTATTAAACTCAAAATATGAAAAGCCAACAAAAGAAAACAACTTTTTTCACATATTACTGAGAGCAGGTGGATATCAGTCTAGCATGGTGTGCAAATCTATGTATTGCGCACGTATACTTTAATGACATATATGGATAATTGTTTTGTGGAGGTGACAAGCCCAGGGCAAGCTAGCTAGCTAACTGCCCAGCGCTCCCAGTCACCACAGGCCGATTCAATGGTGCTTTTTGGAGGTTTTTGTAATTTTGTGTAAGGAAAAAAAAAGAACTGTTCCAAAATGACTTGAATGAATGTATTTTTTTTTCTGTCGTTTATGTACATGAGAAAGAGGTGTAGCAGGGAGGCGTTCTGTTTCAAGAGTGAAGTGGTGGCCTTCAATGTCATTTTGTCTTTTTAATTTTCTTTTATTTTTAACTGAGCCTTTTACGTGTTATGTTTTCATATTTTATATACTAACATTGAAAAGAAGAAGAAAAAAAAATAACCCAACATTTTTGGAGAAAGGCACCTGTATGTGCCATGAAGAAGCAAGCCATTATAACTTGTACAGAATTGTGTTGAATGGCTTCATTTATAGGCCCGGACAGACATGGTACCGCATTCGAATCCCCGATCCTCCTCACCCCCTTTGAGTTTTAATTGCACTTAACTTGGTTACCTTTCAAGGCAAAAGCACTTAGGCCCTCTATCTTCCTTTTTAAAGTGCAACATTAGAGTCCAACAAGCCACCAGGATATGTAATGGACGGCAATCTTGAAATGTTTTCTGTTAAAATGGCTGGAGAGAGTTTTGTCCGTCGGCATTTCTGGTGGAGCAAGGGTCCGTCTTTATGAAATTGGCGAACACAAATGAATACAAATTGCATGAATTAGACAGTGGAGGTCAAGCTCTCCCTGGGAAGCGAACAGTCCCAGGCTAAATTGTTATCGCCAACTTTGCACAGTGCTGCACTTTTGATTATGAGAATATGTATTTATCAATACAAATGGACTGTGCTGAATAAGAAGTGTATATGATATAGGGAAACATAGTACAAACTTTTTTTTGCTTTTTTTTTTTGCTTTACCCATGACAGACATTGCTCATGTTCCCAAGTGGTCTTCAAGCCAAAATGGTTTCTTTATATAAATGTAAAGGGATTTTTTTTTCATCACCTTATTGTTGCTCTTTTTAATAACTTTTTTCTAATGATTCATCGTTGATTGTTTTTATTTTTCTACATCAATCATGTCAAAACGTTGATCGGACAGAGGATGCGCATTCGTCAAGACCAAAATGATAATTGTTCATTTCCCTTTTTTAACGGGACATGATTTTAGGATGGAATCCGTCATGGCCTTGTGTCTCTCCCCCCCCCCCTAAGCTAGTGTCATCGGTTCTAGTGACCTCTCGCTCTCCCTCTCTTTCTTTCCCTCCAATACATCTGCTTACTCGTCCCTGATTAATTTGAGATCTGCGCTATCTTTTGTACTCTGGTGCCACTTGGTGGATCGGAGGGCTTCTGTGAATGAGTCAAACTAATTATCAGGGTCCACAAAAGAAAGAAGATAAGAGGCGAGTGGGTGGGTGGTGGGGGAGAAAAAAATGATGTGTCCACTTTGACACTATTTAATCATCTGCCTTCTTTTTAATACTGCGTAATCGCTATGTAATCAAAATGGCTGCACTCTCCTCTCCCCTCCCCCTCCTCCCACAATTTCGAGTTTAATATCCGAAAAACGGTAACAGGGCTTGGTCCTTCTTAAAGAGACAGTATTTCTCAGCGCTTATCCTCTGTTCTGTGTGAGTGTACGCAGCCGACTGACACAGATCTGTTGGGGTTGTTGGGGGGTTGGGGAGTTGAATTATAACTACCTTTCGGCACCCACAGTATGATTGCTCTCTGCCTCGCTCCTTCCATCTCCCTCTTTCTTTCGCTCCGTTTTTTTTACCACTTCATGGCTTTGAAGTCTCAACTAATTTCCTTGGTTGCATTTAGTTTTGCTTTTTTTAGTACTCCACCGCACAGTCTACAATCATTTAGCTTTAAGTTTGGCTGTATTTTTCAAATTAGAACTGGCTCGATTATCATTGTCATTATCTTTTGGCACTGGGTAAAAAGACATTGGTATGTGCTGTATAAAGCTTTTCTTTTGTATTACTCCATTGGTAGGGCTGTACAGGGTTGTTTGTGATGATAACTGGTAAATAGATCATTTGTACTTATTTGGTTTTTTTTTGTATTTGTTTTCATTTGGCATTATTTTATGTTCAAATTGCCAGATCTAAATGTAACAGGATTTGAAAGTAAAGCTTACATCAGATATCTGCTCTCCGTGTTATTATTGTTATATATGTTCTTATGCCATGAGAGACGTTTGTTTCCCCTGGATAATGGAGAGGAACCTTGGCTGACTCATTCATTTCAATGAATGAGTCAACCAAGGTTTCCCCAAACCAAGGTTCTAATATCAGTCCAAACTTTAAAGCTCTCAAGTGTTGAACATCATTCCGAGCTCTAAAGTTCGTAAGAGAGTTAAATATCAATCCAAATTCGAAAGCTCTATAATGAGTTAGTTATCAGTCCAAACTCTAAAGGGAGTTAAATATCAATCAAAACTCTAAAGCTCTAAAGGGAGTTGAATATCATTCCAAACTCTAAAGGGAGTTTAATATCAATCCAAGCTCTAAAGTGTGTTAAATATCAGTCCGAGCTCTAAAGTGAGTTAAACATCAGTCCAAGCTCTAAATGGAGTTGAATATCAGTCCAAGCTCTAAAGCTTCAAATCTCGCCTGCTAGCTCCCTGGCTAGCTTTAGCTTGTAGTCCTATTGTCTTTTACACATAGGGACACGTTTATGGGATTTGAGACGTATGTTTTCTAATTTACCACCAGCCGAACGCCATCATATTCCCCGTAAGGAATAGTGCCGGCCATCGCTTGCAGCTAATCTATTTTATTTTTTCAGCCAGAGAGCGATGGGAGGTCCCTCTCTCTCCCCGTTCCGTGTTGTGGTAATGAAAGTTACAGCACGTTCCCGCCCAGCCAAAGGTTGGCCCTGCCTAATGAAAACAGATGAATCAGAGATAAAGTGTTTGCCGACATTAAGGGACTCATTTATCACTGTTAGCCTGCAAGCTACGGAGCACCTTGCTTCTGGAGCTCTTCTTTAGCACGACCGGCCTGACCGCGCTCTGTGGTAGGGCTGAGTCCTCGCAGGCACCCACACCCCTCTCTTTTATTCATCCCTCTCTCCTTCCTCTGGCTTCTTTTTCTCCGTCACCGTCTCTCCTTCTATTTGTATGTATTCCTCATCTCTTTCTCTCTCCTCCTCTTTCCATTGCCTCCTTTTCTTTTAGTTGCCTTCGTCTTTTCCCCCTTATGTATTTAATGTTGGCCGATGAAGCTTCGCCATCACATAACTCCACATATACATAAACCCTTCTCTCATGTTGAACCCCTTCCCCGAAGCCCTCCACACTCCTTGAGATACCACCATCTAGCAGGTTGATCTCTGTCGAGCTTCCACACCCATCTTAAGCTCAACAGCGTTCTGCAGCAGAACCCCCGTGGTCCCACCTGTTCCTGCCTCCACATTAACAAATCATTAAATCTGCTTAATTAAGTACAGAGGCTCCTCTCTCGGCTGACCTCCTGGCCTCTGGGAGGCCTCCTCTTGTGGGGGGGGGGGGGGGGGGGGGGGGCAGACTATTGATTTGAAGGAATTGGAATCCTAATTGAGGAGGCCATGTGATCAGGGGACTCAGACTGGATATAACGGTATTGCAGAAGAAAAAGACAAACAAATCTCTCCGATCCCCGAGTTTTTCCGGGGGCCCCCAGCGAGGTTCAAGCGTTGAATTTCTGCGACACACACCAAAAAAACAAAAGGCTTCCGGAGTTTTCCTTCATCCCAATAATAGCCCTTCACCTCCACCAACGCCGTCTGCACAACGCCGACCTTTCCCGACACCACCTCGCCAAAGTCGGCTGCTGTCGATCGATAGCGTGTTAGCTTTTTGTTTGTAGGTTCAGAGCGGTCTTGGCTTTATTACGGCGGCCGCGAGCCATGGGGGAGTCGCGCGCCGCGAGAAGCAGCTCCCGCTTGTTTGCCAAAAGTGTAATCCCGCCGCGACCCGGCGTGACCTCGCCCAGAGAGGAAAGCTGCTTAGACAGAAGTGTGAGAGTCCGTGGGAGCGCCCCAGCTGCCTGGCCTCTGCCTATCTCTATCGGTCTATCTCTCTCTCACTGTCTCTCCCCGTCTGTCCCTCTCTCCTCCGCCTGCCTCTGTCTGTATATCTTTCTTTCACTGTCTGTCTCTCTCTCTTCATCCTGCCTCTGTCTGTATCTCTCTTTCACTGTCTGTCTCTCTCGACCTATGCCTGTATCTCTCTTTCACTGTCTGTCTCTCTCTCATCATCCTGCCTCTGTCTGTATCTCTCTTTCACTGTCTGTCTCTCTCTCCTGTCTGTATGTATCTCTTTCACTGTCTGTCTCTCTCTCCCCTGCCTCAGTCTGTATATCTCTCTCTTTCACCTTCTGTCTCTCTCCTCTGCCTGCCTCTGTCTGTATCTCTCTCTCTCTTTCACCGTCTGTCTCTCTCTCCTCTGCCTGCCTCTGTCTGTATCTCTCTCTCTCTCTTTCACCGTCTGTCTCTCTCTCCCCTGCCTCTGTCTGTATATCTCTCTCTTTCACTGTCTGTCTCTATCTCATCTGCCTGCCTCTCTCTGGCTGTCGGTCCCTATCCTTCTGCGTCTCCCTGTCTATCCGTCTGTGTGTCTCTCCCTCTGCCTGTCTGTCTGTCTGTCTGTCTGTCTGTCCCTCCTCACTCTCCCCAGTGTGCCGTTTCTCTGAATGCACCCTTCACAACGCCACTGACCCGCGTTCCCCCTCTGCACTTTGTTTTTCCTCCACGTTCCTCAATGATTGCACTTCACTCCTGTTTTCGTTCTGTTGTCCCTCACCCCCCTGACTCATATTACCTCACCTACCCCCCCTCCCATCCCACCCTGCCCTCCACCTATGGCTCCTCCCCCTCTCCTCCTAACCCCTCCTCGATTTCTTCTCCTTGTGTTAACTTTCTTCCTCCTTCCAGTCTTTCGTCCTCCCTCGATCACTGCGTATGCGCCTCAAGTTATTCCCTAACCTGCCCCCCCCCCCCCCCCCCCCCCCCCCTCTCCCATCCCTCTGACTCTCAGGCTCCTCCCCTCCCAGCCACCCACCCACCTCTGTGTCCCCTTTGCAGCAGCGATGACTCGTAGCACCTCCTCCCTCCTCTCTCCTCCCCGCCCCCCCCCCCCCCCCCCCCCCCCCTCCCGTGTCCTCTAAAGGGCATTTAAGGCTGCGGAGGAGCAGGCTCTCTTAGGCTAAGTGAAGACAGATCCCCCCTCACAGTCCCGCCACAAAGGCAAGCACAACCAGGGTCTGAATGTTTGCAGACCCCTGTCCTCAAGAATACCCCCAACCCGCACCAGCGCCCACCCCCATCAACCCCCACCCAGCAGGAGACTGAGAGTCCGCAGGGGGTGAGGGGAAGCAATAAACAAAAATAGATAAATAAATAAATAACAACAGAAGGGGGAGAAAATGAGCTCTGTAATCGATTTGACATGGGGCCCGAGAACGTAGCTGCTTTTTTTCCCCCGACTCCGGGATCCATTCATCATTTGTCAGAGCAATAGAAGGCAGGGATGGGAGCGAATACGGTGAGACGGGAATCGTATGGGCAGTCCTCGCTGAACCACCATAGATACATCTGCTATTCCTTTTCTTTTTTAATCGTGAAACACGGCATTGAAGGTTACTTCTTTTCACTCAGCCTTTTCTTTTCGGAGGCCCCGTCCTGTGACACAAAGGCTCGTGATGGAAAGAGAAGAGTCGAAAGTGTTGCTCTGAACTATACCTCAGCAGGCGGAGGGGAGGGGGGGGGGAGGGGGGAGGGGGGGGGGCTAGGAGGTGATCTGCATCCCTCCCACCTCCCTCTACCCCCAGCCCCCCCCCCCCCCGGGCCGTATCACTCATCCGCCAGACCGGATTGGACACACATGGCGGGGCTTGTATTTACATGCATGGCAAACGATGCCAAGCCCGCGGGCCATGTCCGCGCTGGCAGCCCACCCCGCCCGGCCCCCCCGCCGTGCCCGCTCCGCACTCTTCGGGGTGAGACGCCACTCGGCAGGGGCTGGGGAGCAGCAATCTGATTCAGGCGACGCTGCGGGGGACCAGGAGGGGAGGTAGGGTAGGCGGGGGGTTGGCCGTAGGAGGCGGGATTACCCACAAGGCCTTTGGGCGGGTAGCCGGGGGGGGGGGGGGGGGGGGACTGGTGAGGAGTGTACGAGTCCTATTTCCACGAGCGTCAAGTGTACTGTATATGGTGGTGGGCTGAAGAGGAGGGAAGCATTGTTTTTTGTTACCATGGAATTATAGGACCAAAAGGCGCTCAGTTTCCATTGGTAACGACGCCGGGCTGCTTACTTTAAATATAAAAAGTTTAAATCCCGAAGACATAAGGACTGCGTGGCTCAATAGGCCGTGTTTACCTCGTGGCCATCTTGGTTCTAAACGGCATCCGTGTGGGAGAAGCGAATGCATGTTATGGCCGCCAGGTGATGAATAAGGCCCATAGGTGAACGTGGGTTGTTGGGAGGTAAGAGGCCATGGATTCGGCGACTCAGGTCTTCAGAGAGCTGAGGTAGGCAGATTTATGGAGCATCCGGCTGCTCCGGAGAAGTCCAGAGGCACCAGGCCAAAAAACAAACCGACTCCTAGTGTTCCATATTGAGCCACGGAGCCTGACTCGAAACAGAGGATGTTAAGTGTTTGGTTTGGAGACGATATGCAAGAGAAACACAATAAAATACATTGTTTGTTTATACAAATTCGATTATTTATACCAGCGGTTGTCATACAGTCACAAGTGTACCTCCCCCCCCCTTCCCCCCGCCCCGGACAAGAATATTCTATGAGGGGAATACCCCCTTGCTTGTGCAATACCATTTTTAGGACCAGAGAAATTCTAATATTAAATATCGTTTTGTCTGGCAGTGTAAATGTGAACCTTCACAAAGATTGATGTAAATAATTAAAATTCTGTGAGAATCAAAAAACTGCATCGCCCTGTACTGTATTATAATTGAGTTCATATTTACAGAATGTCTAAAGTGGGGCCCCCGGTGGTGCCGTAACGTGCCCCTTGGGGCTCCAGACCCACCATTTGAGAAACGCTGATATATACCACAACAAAAAGACACCACATTTGTGAAATCCACCTCACCTCTCTCCGTGTAACATCAGACCCACTTATGTTATTGATTTGAATCTCCTCTACGAGCCTCTATACGTGAAGAGGAAGGAGATTGTTTATTTTTTCACGACAAAGTATCGCTTACAACCCCCCCGTTAGTTCTTCCTAATTATCTTGAGCTCTTAATGATTTCCTTAATTAGTCCTAACTGAATTCCTGTCTTCAATCAATTATCAGGCCATGACTACGTGGCCATCCGTCTTCCAATCAGGACGTGAGGAATCCCTCCATCCATCCTCATTTGAGAGGAGAGTGGGTCAAGCAAATTAAGTGAGACCACATCCATCCACGTCTGCTTTATGAATCTCCTTCCCCTCCGTTCGTCTCCTCCTGGTGACTTTAACCTGGATGTGTTGAACTACGGGAGATTGAGGACGCAGCCGAGGGACTGGGGAAAAACCCTTTTTCACAAAGGCCTAATGAGTGAGTGTCATGCTTTGCAGTGAATGATGTGAATTAATCAAATGATTGCTTCTGAAAAAGTATGATCTATTAAATATATATCTACAGGAGCAAGGGAGAGGACATCTGTTGGACTAAACACACAGCATCTAACACTCAGCAAACTTCATTTATTCAACTGAATATTATTAACGCCAAACCTTTTTTTTCCTTTGCAGTCACCTGTAAGTAAAAGAAAACACTCAAGTCATCCCTGAACTCTGCCGTTCTGAAAGGAATGCCACACTCTCGGTTAAATGCCAGTTTGGTACGAAACCTTGAATAAAAGTATGAAATAGAGATGTCTCCTACCACTGCCATGGCTCTCTCACTCACTCTCTCCTTTGTTTCGCTATCCCGCCCTGTCTCTCTTCCGCCCTGTTCCTCTCTCCCTCCATCTTTCTCTCTCCCTTCCTCTCTGTTTGTAATTGTGGTGCTTGGGGTCAAGGTGATTGATGACGTCTCTCTTGATCATTGAACACACGCACACACACCCACGTGCACACACACACACACACACACACACACACACACAACCGCACCTCTTTTCTGAATCTTTTCCGGTTCGTTGTTTCTTTTTCCTGTTAATGGGGAGCGTGGATATGTGTTGTAGGTGTGAGTGAATGAGTGAGTGATTGAGATAGTGAGAGAGTGACTGAGTGACTGAATGAGTGAGAAACATAGTTAGAGAGTGAGTGAGTGAGTGAGTGAGTGAGTGAGTGAGTGAGTGAGTGAGTGAGTGAGTGAGTGAGTGAGTGAGTGAGTGAGTGAGTGAGTGAGTGAGTGAGTGAGTGAGTGAGTGAGTGAGTGAGTGAGTGAGTGAGTGAGTGAGTGAGTGAGTGAGTGAGTGAATGGGTGAGCGAGCGAGTGAGCGAGTGAGTGAGTGAGGGAAACATGGATATAAACGTATCGGCTTACGTGATTTGGCACCATCTGCTGGAACCTGAAGTAAAATATCTAATCCTCTTGTAAGATTCAGCATAGAAAATAAGAGCAGCGTAAATAATTACTTGGTGTATCGGTGTAGTTTATTGCATTATACAAATATTGCAACACTGTATGAACAGCTAAATAAACCAAAACCATTAGCATCATAATTTCTTGCGTTATGCAAAAGATGTACAAATAATACAAGTTTTCATCCCTGTAACTTATATATATTAAATATATTTTCAATTTTCTTGATGGTTTAAAAAAATCCCCCTGATTAAAAAAGTGGTTTGGTGTCTCTATCTATCTATCCATCTATCCATCCATCCATCCATCCATCCATCCATCCATCCATCCATCTATCTGTTTTATATATATATATATATATATATATATATATATATATATATATTACCCTCACAGAAAGTTGGCTGTTCCGGAGGCAGACACCTGTCTGTGTTCTCGGAGCCAGGGAGAGGCCTGGCAGCCCGGGCGGTTGCCAGGACAGAGGTATGGTGCGCTCCAGAGCAGTTGGCTCCGGACGCGGCCCATCTGCCCGGGGTTGAAGCGCTCACTCCCACGCCCAAGGTCCAGCAGGACCACAATGTGCCGCGGTGTTGCTGGCAGGGCTCCCCGAAATGTCAACCTGGCGTGACCAACCCGGGGCCCCAGCAATGGCGGGACGTTGTGGAGGGCCGGTGCCCTGGAAGTGGACAGGGAGCCAGGAACATGCCAGGCTAACAACAACCACTGATCGACTACCGGGGCGCTGCCATCTTGTCCTGGGTGGCCAGTGCTTGTAGGGTCGGGCAGCGGATGACTGCACTCATTACTGGCCCCCGGACCTTCCCAACACACCACGGCGGACCTTACAAACACATTCAGCCCATTACTGCCCCATGGTCCTCACAAAACACACAAGCATTTAGACCCTTAACGGCATGGAGGACCAGATGGATGGAAATGTGAAACCAAGAGCCGGAAATAATGTCACCGAGCTTGGGTTATGGATTGAGTTTTAGTCTGGGAAATCTGTAAATTAAATAATGTTTTTGTATGTTAACACTAAAAACACTGGACCGAACGAGGAATATAAGACCCAGCCTATTAAAGACCTGTAGCCTATTTAAAACACACAAGACAGCAAGCACTAAGGAAAATAGAGGAACCTTACATAAAAGGTTGTCAAATTAAGATTGAAAGAGCAGAAAGGGAAGAGGAATCATTAGGAGCATGAAGGGTTCGCTCTAATCTGGGGCACAGAAACAGAGCCAGAAGATCAAACACAGCGCCGGTGGAGAAAGAAAAACATCTCTTCATACTGACTGACAACATTTGGTCGACATACACACACACACACACACACAGGCACACGCAAGGAAAGGAAACTCCCGCCTTCCTCCCCCTCGAGCAACAACACCACGTGAATTAGCATACTTCGCTAAGACACACGAGAACTCTCTCCGAGCCGTCTGATTTTTCTCACCGCATTTCCAAGGTGGAACAACTTCGCCTGCAGACCTCTCTCGCCAGATGAATTCACTCTGGCTGCACGCAAAGCCAGCAATTAAAGCGCTGGATTAGGAGTGATTGCATTTAGTGTCCCGAGGTGGCGGTGGCCGCCATCTTGGGGTCTCTCATTAACATGGCGGGCCGCGCCAGCCTCGCTCAGCCTCGCCGCAGGACGTTAAGCACTAACGAAGACATTATCCACCTCATTTCTAATACTGACAACGGAGTGGGTTTCCTGTGGGTTTTCTGTTGGTTGCTTTTTTAACACCTCGGCGCCTGGTGTCGGGGGCGGGGGAAGGGGGCAGCAGCAGCAGGCGGCCAGAGCCCTGTTGGAATAAGGTTGAAGCCAGGAGGGAGATAACCCGTGTTTCAGGGCCGGACCCCGGCGTGCTTTTGATCAGGCTCGGCACGCGGTGACTCACAGCAGCTGGATTGCATTAATTGGCCGCGGCGCGGGCAGCGGTCTGCTCTGGCGGTGGGGTGAGTCACACCGGTGGAATTGGTCTCTCTCTCTCACTCTCTCTCTCTCTCTCTCTCTCTCTCTCTCTCTCTCTCTCAGGCTCTCTCTCGCTCTCGATTCCATCTTCCAACCATAACTACAAATAATTATTCACTCAAATCCATTACCAGGGGTCAATCAAGTTCCCCAATCACTTCTGAGGTCCAATTACTGCCGGCGAGCCGCTGGTGAAGTCGTTGCTGTGGAGGAAGCCTTGGCCCACGGGCCACCCAGTGAATTACACACCACTGCCGAGTGTGAGAGTGCGGGTGCGTGGTTGTGTGCGTGCACGCGAGTGTGAGTGCGTGCGTGCGTGCGTGCGTGCGTACTACACAGATTCTGTTGTGAGAGTAGCCTCTCCACAGGTGGGTAATGAAGCTCATACACACAGACACACACACACACACACACACACACACACACACACACACACACACACACACACACACACACACACACACTCAAGTCTTCCCGGGGCAGTCTGACCGACACCCTAAAAGACTTCAGCAGGTTAAATAGTCCACAAGACAAGAAGCCTCTGATAAACAATAAGAACAGATTATTGACAGTGTTGTATCCTAGTGCAGGAGACAGCTTCTCCTCTACATGCCCTTATTGTGTGGTCGGGTCATTTGAGAGCATAAAATGTAGTACATGTGAGCACATCACAGACTTTTAAAAAAACGGCCCAAAGACCTTTTTTTATAGAAAAGGATTCAGTGTATTTTTAGTAAGGGTTTGTTTTTCTGCTACCTGCATCTTCTTTCAGCCCTGTACAGCACTCAAATGAAAAGCCCTTTATATATTAAATGTTAAATATATAATTAAATATAATTATTATAACACAGTACATCGGCACGTAAATGCACTCTACAGGCAGTTCCCTTTGCTGGGCCACACAGGCAAACCATTATCTTTTCTTTACGCTCCGCCTCCATTAGTGCTTGAGGCCCCCATGTTTGTCTGGCAGCCATCCTGAAGGAACACACCCACACACACACACACACACACACACACACACACACACACACACACACACACACACACACACACACACACACACACACACACACACACACACACACACACACACACACACACACACACACACACACACACACATCGTGGGCATAGCCAGAGGTTAGGGTAGGTTATGGGAGGTTAAGGTTACGTTTGAGAGGAGGGTGGTGATTAATGTTAGGGTAGAGGCCAGGGTTAAGGTTAGGGTGAGGTTAGGGTAGAGGCCAGGGTTAGGTTAGGGTAGAGGCCAGGGTGGGGGTTAAGGTTAGGGGTAGGGGTTAGGGGTAAGGGTTAGAGGTTAGGGTTAGGGTTAGGGTAACTATGGTCCGTTTATGTAAACTTACAAGGAATACTTTGGTAGATTCAAGAGTTTCCTTCCTGCAAGGCTCATCCACCAGCAGCAACCACAGCGGCAGTTTGTCTGGTGAGAACACCTGGTTCTCATAGCCTCAGTCTTCCACTGAGTCTGAAAGACAAATAACTTATCCAGGTGTTATACATTTGAGAATATATTGAACCCTGGACTTTGCAGCCCACAGAAGCAATAATTTGAATTCAAATGAGAACCCTTCCTTGTCCACAGACCTACTGGAGCGAAATACATCCAGGGCTGATTGATTGATGGGTTTTATTCTTATTATTCTTTTGAAGATAGATTGCAAGTTTAAAATACAAAATTCTCAAATAAACATGGAAACTCTTGACAATAGCTTAATTGCACAGAGCTACTTTATGATGCTACTGATGAATGTGCATCATAAATATATCAACACTAAATATCATCGTCATACATGACAATCAGAAGCAATTATTTCAAAACAATATTGTGTGTACCTTCCAAATATGTTTGCAGTCCCAGCAGGTAGCAGGTTATCTGCTTTTTCTAGTCACAATGAAAAAAAACACATTTAATAACACACTTGGAAAGGCAAACAAAAGGTATCCCACCTCAGATTTTCCATCATAAATAACATAAACAACCATAACATAAATACAAAGTGGACTCTGCAGCCTTCCCCTTAAGAGGTGAAGTGTGTCTAAATAAATCCTAACACAGGTAGTTTGTTCTAATGTCTGATGTTGAACAGCAGTAGTTTGATAAAATATGTGTTCTTTATTACATTTGCTCCTTAATAAACACTCGACTTGACAACTGCAGGATTGTGGTATTCAGGAAAAGGGAAAACGTGTATTTCTCTTTACATCAACCCCAGAAAGTAAACCATTGAATATAATAAAATATGCCCAGTATTAGTCCGGTATTATTTTTGTGTTTGTATTTGGCTTCTTAAAGATATTACTCTAATTGTAGTCCTTAGCTTTATTTGGTCACAATAAAAGTATAAATGAAGAGTATAAATGAAGGTCTCCCAACTCAATTGACACACTTCCCATCATCATTTGTTAAATAAAACACAAATTCTAAAACATATGTGAAAGTAGAACAGACCTTGCAGCCATCATCATTTACAGAGGAGATAGGTTTAAATAAATCTGGATCCCAGCCTCATCTTGATCGTGATAGATGTAAGAGTTGAGTGGCTGGTTTAGAAGCAGTACTCTACTCCATAGAAGTGGCAGTGAGAGTGATAATTACTTTAGAGTCTGGGCGTCATTTACCCCACAAGGGACAACCTTCCCTAGGCAGGTTGTCCAGCACAGCTCCTCCATCAGCTCCCCTCCACCACACACCTGCTCTGGTAACAAACACAGCGGTAGCTTGTTCCAACATCTGGTGACACCAACAAACCTGAGGAGGCAATAGCTGCATACCTTCTGCATTTGTGGTTCATTTCTAATGATAAGTCATTATCAGACTTTATCAAAATGTAAAATATACATATACAATGATGCATTAAGCTAGAGAACACTATTCGAGTAACCAGTCAGTGGGATTTTCTAAGAATCCAACCATAACAATAACAAGTCATTTTAAACAAAATGGCCTTCCCTAGCTTTCACCAAAGTAGAAGCAGCCATATAAAAGTAAATTGCTCCTGACTCATACATAACCCCAGATAATAATTAACTTTCGGAAAAAAACAACACAGCTTTAGGGAAATTGCTCAGAAATGAAAAGAAAATAACCCACTGGAATAACTAATTACCATACCTAAACAACGCAGGGCTTTTAGAGTTTCAGATGAGCTTGGTGATGGTTACCCTCTGCTCCCCAGCCCCTGTCTCTTTTGGGGCTGCATGCCTCGTCCAGGGGATCCTGTAAAAGGAGAACTTTATATACAGTTCTAACATTTAAGACATGGCCCATTATTCAGCTGCCAATTTCCATCAGATAGTTACTAACCAGTACAAAAGAGTGGTGTTCAATTAATCCTATTGCCATTAGGTAGGGTTTAACTTGAACAACAATCAAAACCCAGATATTTAGAATCGAGTAGCATAATAATACTAAAACGATACTTTACTCTTTCAAATGTTTAGCCGCCTTTAATGATCTATGCATCTTTCATGTGAGTCAAACATTTGCACAGAAGTAGAGTGTTATTACATGGTTTGGAACGCAGTGAGCCATCATAGGTAAAAATGCAGGACAACGCCGAAAAAGAAAAAAGAAAAAAGAATTGCCAATTTTATTATTATTATTGCAAATCAGATCGCTCGAAAATAATTTGTATTTTTAGCCCATCAGATTGCTAAAAATAAGAATTTAGCCAGATCGCTAGATTTTATTACTTTTATGCCAATCAGATCGCTTGGAAAAACACAGCCAAACCAATCGCTCCAAAAAACAATTATTTTTAGCCAATGAGTTTGCCCGAAATTATTTACTTTTTTGCCAATCAGATATTGCTTACATTTTTGGCCAATTCTTTATTGCTTTTTTGCCAATCAGATTGCTGGAAAAAATACAGCCAATCAGATCGCTCGAAAAACTGTTTCGAGCAATCTGATCGCTGATAGCAATCTGATCGCTCAAAAAAAAATAGCTTTTTAGCCAATGAGTTTGCTGGCAAAATCAGATTGCTCGAAAATATTTTTTTTTTTTTCGGCCATCAGATTGCACGTAAAAAATAGCTAATCATATTGCTTGATTTTATTGCCAATCAGATAGCACAAAAAATATATATTTGTAGCCAATCAGATGAAAAAATAAAAATTGAGTCATCCTGATGGCTCGAAAATATATACCTTTATTTTTGTCATGTCGCACAGAAAAAAACAGCCATTGGGATCGCTCCAGAATAAATTGGATTTTTAGCGAATCAGATGGCTGGAGAAAAATATTAACTTTTTTGCCAATCAGATCACTCGAAAAAAGTATTGACTTTGTTTTTGCCAATCAGATATCTCCCAAAAAAAAAAAGCCAAAGAGTTTGCTGAAAAAAAAGAATTTAGATTGGAAACATTATTTCCAATGTAAATCGGATTGGCTATTTTTTTTTCTTTTACTTTTTTGCCAATTAGATGGCTCGAAAAAATACAGCCAATCCAATAGCTCCAAAAAAAGAAAAAAATAAGAATTTAGCCAGTAGGATTGCTTGTTTTTTTCATTATTGCTTTTTTGCCAATCAGATTGCTCAAAAAATTATCATAATTCTATCCTTTTCTAGCAAAGACGTTTGCTGGAAAAGGAGAAGAATTTAGCCAGTCAGATGGCTCAAAAAAGACGTATCATTTAGCCAATCAGATCACTCAAAAAAAATAATTGATGCCCCTCCTACCACGCAGATCATGGCGTGGCCAAAATCCCTTTTAGTTATTCTTCCAATATTAAATGTGCAAACTGTAACTTACATGAAATTAAATAAATGAACGGGGAAATCGCATCATTTTGGTTGGGCATGCATAGCCGGTTAGGCTTGGTCAATGCTCATTGGTTGCTGATTAAACTTGTTACTTTTAACAATTTGTCGGAGGCGGACAATTTGTCTGCCTATATCATTGACAGTTAGCCTAATTAGCAACAAAAAATAGATTTACAAAAATTGCTTAGACTTTACACCCAAATGCAAAAGCGAATGGAAGGACACAGTACTTAGACGTTTCAGCAGCATTACTCGTCGTCTGCAAATCTTCATACGCTAAGCGTTTGTTCATTTGACTTCTTCAAGCCAGCCCTGGCTTTCTGTATATGGCCTTGTGTCATTTCGGGCTGATGCGTGGCTTGTCCAATAGGCTACTTGCTGCCCGAATGCTTGCCTTCTGTCAGCGGAACTGTTTCTTATGTTGTATAGGGGTGTTTTTGTTGATTGTGGAGGCTGTTGTCTAAGGTTTATAACCAGTGGCAGGCCTATTTAATGTTTTTTTGGAGCTGCATAAACTGTTGAGAGGTGAATAAACTATTTCTGACATGTCAGAGGTGAGTAAACTACATTTATTGGCTGCGTAAACTGTGTGCACAGGGCTACTACCACATAGCCACGACAACAACAAGAACAACATATTGTTGCTAATGATAATTGATAATTAGCCTAATAATAATAAAGAAAAATGGTTTAGTTTTTTATATAATTTCTGCTCTGTTTGACTATGAGGTCACCACTGTGTTAAAATATTTCTCAAATGGCAGTGCCCCCCCGCTGGTGAGCGTCATCACTGACAAGGCGTCTCGTTGTCAGCAGTCAGATTGCTTGACTTAAATTTAAACTTTTTTGCCAATCAGATTGCAAGGAAAAAATATCAGATCGCTCTAAAGAAAATTAACGATCAGATCACTTGAAAAAAATCATCCAATCCAATCAATCCAAAAAAATCAGATTGCTCGTAAAAGATATCAACTTTTTTGAAAATCAGATTTGGCTTGTATTTTTAGCCAATGAGTTTGCTAAAAAAATAAGTATTTGACGAGTCCGATGAATTTTGCCAGTCCGATCACTTGAAAATATATATTTCTCTCTCTGCCAATCAGAGAAAAACAGCCAATCTTTTTTTTTATCAGATAGCTCGAAAAAATATTAAATTTTTTGCCAATGAGTTTGCTGAAAAAATGAAAGAAGTATTTACTCAGATCGATCGAAACTATTTTCTTCTTTTTGCCAATCGGAAGTCTCGAAAAAAAAAATATTTTTAGGCAATCAGATCGCTCAAAAAAATGCTGTTTTTTTGCCAATCAGATAGCTAAAAAAATAAATACTATATTTTCAGAAAATGAGTTGTCTGGAAAAAAAATAAGAATTTAGCCGGTCAGATCACTCAAAAATATTTTTCTAAAGTCAATTAGATTGCTCATAAATATTTTTTAGATTTAGTCAATCAGATCGCTCAAGCAACCTAATGGCGCATTTCCACCGGAGGGTGCAGGTGGGTTCGTCTACAAAGGTGCAGCACGGGTCGCGTTTCCACCGCCAAAAGTGGGCGTGATCATTGTGCGCTGATTTTAACTATGTTAAAATCAAAACTATGTTAAAATTTAACTATGTGGCTTTAAATATTTTCAACCTCACTTTACACTTCAGCACTCACCGCATTTTCTGTAGGAAATTTATTTTCTAGTTAATTTTCTGATATGTGGGAATATAATATTGTTAATATATTTGCATATAAAATTATGTATTTATTTATTTAACATTTCAGTGTTACCTTGAGGCCTAGTCTATAGTATTATTAATGTAGCCTATTCTTTTCAGGTGTTGAGGAGACCTTGTTCAAGCCGGTAAACATAGAGAGACACTTCATGAATATATTGTATGGTGTTAGTTGGTGATTAATTATGTTCAATTGAGTTGTAATAGCTGGTACTGGCCTCTGAGGGGCAGTAGGTAAACGCCACAAGGAGCCTGGGTTCAACTAAAAATAAAATGCTGTGATAAGGAGATGTGTTACCTTCACATCAGGGAGGAGGTACGAAAGTAAACGAGCAAATGGTGATCGTCAAAGATTCAGTCATGAAGTGGAGGAATGATGGATCAAATAGAGGGCTTAAGTTGAGGGCTCATATCTACCATGAGTAAATGAGGAATTGGGGATGGGGTACCATAAAAAGACGGGGGGAGGGGTGGGGGAAAGAGCCAGCAGAAAGTGAAGAAAGTTTAAGGGAGGAGGAGAAGGGGAGAAGGCAAGAGAGCGAATTCCATCACTTGTTTGTCTACCTAGTTTTTAATCACAAATTGAAATAAGGTATGACGTATGAGAACATGAGTAATAGATTCAATGTTTAATTTATGATGATATGTAGAATACCATTTTAATGTACAGTAATGTTTTATGGTTGTACTTTTATAGAACACATTATTTGTATGCAAAGTCTATTGAAGCAGATGTGCCCCCATCCATAAAAAAATATCAGCTGGTCCCAACCCGTCAAAAATGTCTGAGCAGCCACTGCACAACACACGCGGTCACAACGCGGTCAGGATAGCAGCAGTGAAGCATTGAGTTGACCCATGTATTAAAACCTCCATCACTCTCTGGTCCAACCAGACACGTCAGTCGACACCATAGGTCGACACACAAAACTGTCAACAGCCATCGAAGTCGCACGGTCGACTATGGAAATGGCAGGTTTATTTACGGCGCATTGTCCGGTCCTTACGGGGCTTTCCCAAGGGCGGGAAACGTTGGCTACTTGCGGAATAGATGGCGTTCGAGAACGTCGTTTGTTTGTTTGTTTGTTTGTTTGTTTGTTTGTTTGTTGGTTTGTATTGTAGCGTAGGCCTACACACCCAATCTCTTCTTAACACTAAAATGCTGACACAGAGATACGCATAGTCAATAAAGACGAACCCCATTCAGCTAAACACGGACATTCTTTGACGCTGATCAAAGAGCTGGTGTCTCTCCCCTGCTTACATTCAGCAGATCCCGCCAAATGCTGAACACATGTGGACGGTGCTGGAGCTGGGCTGAAGCCACCGAGCACTTCACTTCATCTTCCCGAAACCGCGATACGTGTTTACAATGGAGTGCGTGTGTGGTTGTGCGTTTGCGTGCGTGCGCGCACGTCTCCTGTGTGTGTGTGTGTGTGTGTGTGTGTGTGTGTGTGTGTGTGTGTGTGTGTGTGTGTGTGTGTGTGTGTGTGTGTGTGTGTGTGTGTGTGTGTGTGTGTGTGTGTGCGTGTGTGTGTGAAATAACTGGCCAGAACTGGTTGTTCCCGTTGCGCAGCCAGATCTTTACAATGTGTCTGAGTGTGTGTCAGCTTGATGGAGGAGAACGGTGCTACTTAGACATAATGAATCCATCTGCATTCAGGGTTCGTCGTCCCTCCTATGCAGCCAGTGTGAGCCAGTGTGCTTCTGTGTGTGTGTATGTGTGTGTGTGTGTGTGTGTGTGTGTGTGTGTGTGTGTGTGTGTGTGTGTGTGTGTGTGTGTGTGTGTGTGTGTGTGTGTGTGTGTGTAACTTTACGGTATTTTTACGGGAGTTTGGCAGATGCGTCTGTTGCGGCCTCTGTGTGACATGAAGCCTGGATGGACACAATAGAGATCCTCTGTGTTGGAGATTATGGATAATGGGGGGAGTGGGCGGAGTGGCTGGCTCTAAATAAGATGGCCATTAGGATAATGAACGACTGGATTAATATTGTATTTGGGAGACCTCTAGTGGTTGCAAAATAAACTTGTGTAGTAGAGAAAATCTGCCAGATTCAAATATTTCTACCGAGGTTGAAAATGTGAATGTGCCCTGTAGTCATTTCCAGTCAACCTAAAACAAAAAGTACAAAAAGACAGGCAGAATCAATAAATCAGAATAAAATGAAAATGAGGCTAGCAAAAAGGTCAGTCAACAGCTGATTTATTCAATTATTACCAGTCCAACATTGTTCTCCAAAAGAAAAATACCTTTTGGTTGGATTAATAACATACACGAAAGCTTTTTAAGAGCACCTGTTTGTGACCAAACCAAAATGGCCCGTTTATAATGCAAAGCTTTTCTAGGTGTCCCATTTAATTGAAATAGTCACATCCACAGATTCTAATTTTCCAGTTCATTGTGTTACAGCGGGACTCTCCCTGTGTAGAACAAGTCTTCCTTGTCTCTCCGCACTCCGTCAAATCAGGTCAAAGATGTAGTGTCTCAAGTCTCTGTTGCTGGGCAGGTATTGAGGTCAACCATCCCCTCATTGGTTACAGATCACCATCTCACTTTGGAAGGGAACTGTAAATCCACCAGGGCTCGGGGCGAAGAACACATGGCCCAGAAAGTTACAGCCGTGACCCTGACATTGTAAAGGGCCTTCATCTTTATTCCGCACAGCACTTTCAACGTGTTACAAAGACACACACATTAGGAAATCACCTCAGTGAAAGACATAACAATTACATACTCAATAATAATCACAATTGACACCCTTCCACTGTGCTTGTGTGTCAAATTACCACACTGCATTGTTGATATAATTCACAAACAATAAATACACCGGCGTGAATTCTGGTGTTGCTTCTGAAATCACGGGACGCTTTATGGGAACGGCCCAATCACATTGTGGTCCCGTTGCCCATGACGAAGGCTATGACGAAGAGGAGGTGTTGGAGGAGGAGGAGGAGGAGGAGAAGGCTTTGAGGAGCAGGTCGGCAGCCAGGCCCGGGGACACGGCCCCCCTGGTGACGCGGTCCTCCAGGTGGGGGAGCTCCCTCCGCACGGCGGGGTGCTCCCGGAAGTGTCTCAGGACGTTCTCCCGGATCAGGCTCCACATCCAGACCTTCTGCTGGGCCCGCCGACGGGCCTGCAGCTCCCCGCTGCTCAGCACCGCGTCTCTGAAGCCCTCGATCATGGCCCACAGCTCCTGGATGCCCTCCCCCGTCTCCGAGGAGACCCGCACCACCTGTGAGACACGCGCACACACACACACACACACACACACACACACACACACACACACACACACACACACACACACACACACACACACACACACACACACACACACACACACACACACACACACACACACACACACGGGGGAGGTCATGAAACAGCCGTCCACAACAGAGTCAGACGCTGGGGATCAGCTTGTGAAGGCTACACTGGATCAGGTCACACCAGGGTAGGCGCTGCGGGGATTGTCCAGGAGTGGGCACGTTCCACTGGACTTCTGATCCCTACCGGCCTCTCGACCACGTTTGGAAAATTGAGGAGGAAGAGGAGGAGACAACTACCGTTGGCTGAAATCCTACAAGGTAGGGATGGATAGGCATAAGGATGACAGAGACTGCAGGAAGTGAAGAAAAGTATAAGAGAGGAGGATAGGGGGAGAAGGCAAGAGAGCGAGGGAGGCAGAGACAAATGAAACAGGCCCTCATCTCACTGGGTGGTCTTCTGATTGGCAAAACGCATGACACAGCAGTCCAGCATTCAGAGCTGCGGTAGAACAGAGGTGGGAGGGAGGGAGGGAGGGAGGGAGGGAGGGAGGGGGCGGGCAAGCGTGTATCTGCCCGTCTGTGCATGTGTGTGCATGTCTGTGGTTGGCAGCTGGCCAGGTGGGCGGATGTCGCATGGGAGAGGCCAGGGAGACAAAAGAGGGGGGAGATGTGGTGGGCGGGGGGGGGGGGGGGGGAGTGGATGCAGGGGCTCATGGGACAGACTGCAGTACTGCCTCAACAACAACACAGGGAAGAATGCTATGACCTCATCACTAACCACGCTAACAACCCAACCACCCCACCACAACTCAACAGCTCTAGGGTTTCTCGTTGGGTCAATTGTGTGTGCAAATCTTGTGCTTTTTCACATTGTTTTCGTTGTTATTCCTCTTGTTTTTTGTGTAGTTGCTCTAATTTAGATTGTATGCTTGGTAGCACTTCTTGCGGACACACACACACACACACACACACACACACACACACACACACACACACACACACACACACACACACACACACACACACACACACACACACACACACACACACACACACACACACACACACACACACACACACACAGCTCTAACCTAACTCTACCTTGGGGCTCCAGGTCTTGGACTTCTTGCGCAGCAGTTTGAGGGCGCTGGTGTACTCGGTGGCAATCCTCCGCGCCGGGACCACCAGGTCTCCGTCGGACTTGGTGACCACCACCAGGTCGGCCATCTCGATGATGCCCCGCTTGATGCCCTGACAGCGGGGAGACGTCCCAGTGAGACATGATATTGGGGGAGCATGGATAAACACGTGTATAGGTGAGGTCTGTCTTTGGAAAGACGGCCTGACAGTTAGCATCTCAAACCATGTCCAGGACAGCTTGGTGTCACTTAAAAAGGAGAAAGGAAACGAATACTATGATTACTTAAAAAAACATATTATCTTCTATGTTGGTTTTCGGTATTCGAAAACTCCCTTCTTACATTTTATTACATGATATTAAAATGTACTAGTGATCTACCCTACTATGAACATTCAATCTCAGCCTCATGTACATCTCTGAAGACTGACCTGGAGTTCATCGCCCCCTGCTGGTGGAATCAGCAACACAAACATGTCCACCATGTCAGCCACAGCAAACTCAGACTGACCCACACCTGTAAACCAACAGAAACCAACAGAGAGCATACAACATAAAATATCCAACAAACGGATAAGGAAAGCTTTTGGGTTTGAATCCTGATGTCTGTAAGCATCCCTGAGCAAGACGACCTACCCTGCTATCTACTCCTTAATGACATGTACAATTATTTCCTAAATGACAAAAAATTCTAAAGGGATGATCAAATTCATAGCCACCCAGTGTGTCCCGAAAGTTTAGTGTACAAATGGACACGGACCCGAGTAAGTGAGTGTTTACTTTAAAACACCACCCCAAAAGGAGCAGAAGTGGCAAGTGGGGGATCTCACCTACGGTCTCCACCAGCACCGTGTCGTACCCGGCCCCTTCACAGAGCACGATGGCCTCGTTGGTGGTCCTGGTGACGCCCCCAAGTGTCCCAGAGGCCGGCGAGGGCCTGATGAAAGCCTGCATGTCCCGGGACAGCTCCGTCATGCGTGTCTTGTCGCCCATCAAGGACCCTGCAGGGAGGTCAAGGGTTGTTGGTGAATTAGAGAACACAGCGTCATTCTATCCTTGGGGAACAATGTTGATGGTAAAAGAAAAGGAGGCTAGCAAATGGGGAATTAAGGTGCTGTCTTTGCTAATGAATTTATCGAGTCCCCAACGTAAAGGGAACTAAAACATGCGAAACTAAAAACATATTTAATATAATACTGTTATAATCATGTAAGGGAAATTAAGTTAGAGATTTTCTTTTAACTAAAAACAGCATAATAAAGGGGAAAATACAGAAATTTTGATTTACAGTGTGACAATTAAGTGGAGGAGATATATCACACCAACAATACACCTCCCACCTCCTCATGGGACCCACTCGCTCTGTCAAGATGCCCTCACAGTACCTCCTGTGGTGCAGGAGGAGGGGTCCACAGCCAGCACAGACACCTTGCTCCCCCGCGCCGTCAGCATCTTGCCCACCACCTCGATGAAGGTCGACTTCCCAGCTCCTGGAGGTCCAGAGAGACCTACGGACGTAGCCAGCATGACGTTGAGCAAAACATCGGTCAACATCACACAAGAGTAATGTAACCATGTAATTGTTTGGTCATTAGGTTTCACATAAGCTTTGTTTACAACATATTACAGTATGCATATGTTAAAACATGCTCCCGTTTTTTATAGCTGGATCACAATTAAACCCCAAAAAGGGAAACATCCAAACCATGGACATTAATAAAATATAATTTAAAATCAGCAATGCATATTCTATGCTACTGTATGCTCATCCCCTAGTGCTCTAGAATACAAAATACAAAACTTAAAATGATTTCTCATGTCCGAGAAGTGAACACCAAAACCAAAGTAACCCCCAGCCACAGACCTACTCGGAAGGCTTCCGGTTTTCCTCCGTTACTCTTCTCCTGCTCCTCCCTGTAGGCCAGCACCCTCTGCAGCAGCACCTGGGCCAGCTCTTTCTTCCTCGGATGCTGCGTCTCCACCAGCGTGATGGACTCCGCCAGAGACGCCCGTTGACCCCCAATCAGCCCTAGGTACATTTTATCCAGGAGCCTGTTTTCGGCGGGGCTCAGGTCCTGTATATGCTGCCTGAAAGCTGAGTCGATGCTTCCACATCGAACGTGCTGCCCGGTCTGCGAAGGAGTGACAAACCTCCACTCATAGCGGACGTGAGACAGGGTGGAGAGTCCGTGGTTAGGGTAGTGAATCCGAGTGCTTTGAGGGACACTGACGAGACGGGGAAAGACTGCCAGGCAGCCGGCGAGAGTACTGGACCGTCCCATGATGGTCCTACATCTGATAAACCACAACGAAAACAGACAATTACATTTTCAAAAGCATATAAACATTACAGATGGAAACGCTTCGTCTGTGGTTGGGTCATTTATATGAAATATATTGAGTTGCCAAGAGTTTTTTATCCATGAGTTTTCAGACCAATTCCAATGTTTGTCCTCTCTTTCCCTTTATAACTTTGTAGTAAAGATACAACATACTACCCATTGGAACTAAAACATAGTAAAACATCGTTTAAAAATGGGGATGTACTTTACCAAGCGATTCATCGCCCGGCCTTGATGTTAGAATATAGGGTACATTTGCTGTGATTACAAAACATCTAACATAGTCCACACTGACCTCCTGCAACTTTTCCCTTTACTTCCTTTTTCCTGTGACGCGAGCCGCGTCCTCCTATCCGATCCCCGGTCAGCTGTATGGCGGTCCAATGCAGTTATTATTATTAACATACACATCATATCATCATATATTCATTGTATACACATTCCAGATGTAATATTTAGACACATTTAAAATTATAATGTTATACCTTTATTTACCTGGATAATTTAAAGATCTGCGTAAAAGTAGGCGTATTGGTCAACAGGGGGCAGCAAATACCATGTTTTCGACGTGAAATTCAGGACGGGCGAGTGGGAAGATCATCTAATGATACTTTAATCTGTTATTTTGTTCAGAAAGCGTCTCTAATAGCTTAGCTTTTTTGGGGTCCATCAACATTTGATGTTGATGTTTTTTTGTCCAAATGTTATATTGAAAGGAATTGTTGGTTGGCCCTGTTTAGAATACCCCACAGTTTTAACATAGCAATATAAACATGTAATCTAATTTTGATGCGTATCACTCGTTAAATACGACACCGCCAAGTGTTGTTTATATCTTATAAATATACGAGACCGGCATTTAAACCAAGACACAGTACCTGGGTCTGCACGACTTCTGGGTTATCCTCCACTCACACACACACACACACACACAACCACATGCACGCAGGCACCCACAAACACAAACAAGCATGCACACGCACACAGGCATGCACATACACATGCCCACTGTTTAAACTTTTATTATTGATTATAAGCATAATTTACATACATAATTAGTTGTATAGTTGCTGCTACATAATTAATTTCACAAACAAACCAGGAAGTAATGAGACGGAAAGAGTTGCAAGTAATGAAAATGTTTATTGAATCTTCCAGTATAGACTTGATATTCATGGAATAAAACTGCTTTTCTGGGAGTTGGACTGAGCAAAAACAGAATCAAACAAAAGACGCAATTTGTGAAAGTGCAGACAAATAAAACAACCAACACATTTTTTTTTCAAAATACAAAAAAAGATATAAAGAATATTACAGTTTGATAGCAAAAATTAACGCTCAAAGCATAAAACAGTCGAGATTCAAAATATCTATTTAAAAAACAAAAATCATATTACAAGCATCAGTAAGTGATAGCTACCTTCTCAATGGACAAATGAAAAAAAGATGCTCAGGCAAAACGTTTCCTCCACAACTGTCTTTTTCCTTTTTAGCAAGTTTTTTTGCCGAGTCAATGTAATGGGAGAATGTAGCTAAACCAGGGAGGGTATCACCCTTTCCCCCCATGTGAATCTGTGTTGGACAAGTTTGAAGTCCTGCTGCAGCACTTTAGAGAGCTGAGGACAGAGGGAGGGAGAGAGAGCTTTGCTGGCACGTCCCCCCCCCTTCCAGCATTAAATGTGTAACACGAACACTAACCATATTAGGCTTTCTTGCAGAAAAAAAAACAAACCAGACTGCACAGCACGTACTCTATTGATGAATGAATCTGAATCCTAAAATGAGCAGGAGTGTAACACACAAAAGGGGAGTGATATTTAAATGTTAATTTCTTGTTCGTCGTTGTATTGCTAGACCCCACCCTCACTCACTGATGAATTCTGTAAATGACCCCCTAATGGAAGCTCCCCCCTCTAGATGTCTGTCATATCAACTCCTTCTCTTCGTTAATTCATTCGGATTTAACCGATTTAACTTTGAAAAATCCCGATCCACAGTGCACACTTAGTCTCTGCATCCTAGTGTGTTCAGAAAATGTGTGTGACAGAAATATGGCCATGATTATCTAAAATATTAACTACCGTGTACCTCCTGCTGCTTAGTTAATACACATCTTTCAGTACACGCCAGGCCCACACCACTGTAGTCAGGCAGCAGATTTAGATCTAGCTAATTCACTTCTGATTGATTTTGGTGATCTGGAATGTCGCGTAACTATCCCATAATGCAACTCGGTAAAACCATGGACGGCCACACACTACACCAAACGAGGGACGATGGACAATAGAGTCCCAAAATATAAGAATATTTGTACAACAATGAATTACTTAATGACGGTGGTCACACCAGCATGGTTCAAAACATCGGGAGTGCTACTCAATGCTACCTTTTGATCTGTTCTTATGTTCATGTTATGTAAACCCAGAACCTTGGAGATCGTTGAGTAAAGGACACTTCCCCCTATGGCCCTGTTCTTTGCGGAGCGTCTCTAATGCCGCTTTTCCACCGCACATGTAGCTCGACTCGACACGACACGACTCGACACGGTAGCAGCGCTGGTGCTTTTCCACCGCAAATAGTACCTCCGGGACGTGGGCGGGGTCGTCTGCGCGAAAGGGCCGTGACGTATTTTTGTACGCGACGCAAACAACACCTACGTAACCCACACATGGACAGAACCCACATAACAACAATGGAGAACATCGATGCGATAGTAATCGTGTTCGTATTATTAGCTGGCATGTTGAAGAAGTGGAATATGTTGGCTGCGGCGCTACTATGGCTGTTCTATCGTTACCAGCATGGTTGCCATGTCGCTCTCGTGACTTCGTCACACTCTCTGGCCAATCAGTGGCCGGCCGTCTGCCGACGTCACCTTTTAGCATCGGCTCAGCCGCTTGGAACCTAGAGCGAGGCGGTACTAGAAAAAGCAGCCACTTGAGGTACTAGATCGCGGTGGAAACGCAAAAAAGGCGAGCTGAGTCGAGTCGAGTCGAGTCGTGTCGAGCTGGTACCATGCAGTGGAAAAGCGGCATAAGTCTGCATCGGGATTGTGAGGGGGGACCACTGCTGTACGTATGACTGGAGGAACAATAGCTTGTGAGAGCGAGATCAGGGAGGATACCTGCACTACGTGAAATGTTGTGATGTTGTCTGAATTATTACAGTTGGTCACAAAGATCAAGTATCTTCCAGTTGCATTACCCTCACACTCTTTACCCCCCGCCCTCCCCCACCCCCTTCCCACCCCTCTCCCAGACTGTGAATGTGCCCAATTCAGACCTCCTTCAAGTAAAACCACCCCCCCCACCCCAACTCCCTGGCTGGCCCTGATCACTAGTAGTGTTGAAACCACCACAACCGTTACCAATCAACTAAGAGTTATGTTAGCCTAAAGCGCATCACTGTGAAGGACCATCTCATCGCTATCTAAAATTTATCATCTTTTTTTTTCCACTATTTTGAACCAAAAAAAATAAACAAACAAACAAACAAACAAAATAATAATTGCTGGGGTTTCGAAAAAGCCATCGCTAAGGCAGTGTGTCGGACGGACCTAAGAGACGGAGGAGATGGGGTTATGGGGCGAGCCCATCTGGGTGAGCACCTTGTCCAGCCACTGCAGGGGCCCGTGCAGGTGGATCTCTATCCAGCAGGGTGTGCTCGTGACATCCTGCCGGTGGTACTCTGCGCCCCAGCCCTGAAGAGACATGGCAAGGAGAGAACGAGGGGGAATGTTTAGGGAGTCATTCAGCAAAGCTTGAATGTACACACGGAGACATAACAAATATGGTCGTACACAGTCAAACAAATCCACACATATACACTGACAAAAACACACACTCACGCACACACTCAAACACTCTCATGGCTGTACACACTCAAACAAACACGTATACTGTTTATACACACACACACACACACACACACACACACACACACACACACACACACACACACACACACACACACACACACACACACACACACACACACACACTCAAACTCTCATTGCCGTACACATTCACACAAACACCCACGTATACACACACACACACACAGACACACTCAAATACTCTCATGGCCGTACACTCTCACACAAACACCCACACACATAAACACACAAACACTCAAATACTCTCATGGATGAACACACTCAAACAAACACACATACACACCCACATCCCACCCCACACACACACACACACACACACACACACACACACACACACACACACACACACACACACACACACACACACCTTGACGAAGCTCATGCGTATGGTGCACATCTTGGTGAGCTCGTAGACAGCCTCGAAGCCGTGGTTGACGGACTGGGCCAGCAGCTCTGCAAACTCCTGGTTGTTGAAGATCTTCAGGCTGCAGCCGCTGGGGATCTTGCACACGGTGGTGGGGTGGAAGCCGTGGTGGTAGTTGCAGTTCCTGCTCTGGACGAAGATGCTGCTGTCGCTCAGGCACTCGGCGTACACCTCCCCGCCCACGTAGTACAGGTGCACACCTGGGGGATAACGGGGGGACGGAGGGGGAAAGAGGGAGGTGAAGGATCAATGGAGATAGATCTGGAATGCATGTTCACGTTTTTCATTGCACCATTGCTTGTACTTTTTTACTCTGTGGCATAGTTTTAGCGAACTTCTTGTATCTGTGTGTGGATGTGTACTCTGTCTTGGAGCGTGGGAACGAGTTGAGTTTGGAGCAAGAATTGCCTTAATTGGATGTTAAAGATTTTCGACACACTTCGCCAAAGCGCTCCAAGTGAGCTTCAGCACCATCCAAAATCCATCAAAGCATATAATCAATATTGGAGCAACTATACAACTACAAAGTAGTTGTCAAGTTTCCTAAAACAATCAGATATAGGGTGCAAGAAAGTGTAGTGTGTGTCTGCCCAGCCAAGGGTTAAAGGCAATGTTAAATTCGCCTTTTCTAAAATGCAAGATTCACAACCCCTAATGACGTATGATCGGTATGATGATGAGGACGTATCTGAATTACCGGTGAGTCCCTTTGGATAAATGCATCTGCTAAATTAAGATATACTACATTTCTATACTAAATACATACCAAATTACTACCAATTTTGACCCTGTCTCTTTTTTAAAACACTGATTTCTCTTTCTGGCCCAGATGTCGGTTGATGACATAAATTGTGCAATTCACCACACATCCTCTCCAAAGAGTGAACCATCTAATCACACCAGCCGTTTCAATTTTTTTTCTAATGCGTTCCTGGTGAGAATGTCGCTTGCGTGACATGATCACCAGCATGGAGCGAGCCAACTTATGAGCTGTTGTGCAATAGTAGTCGGGTAGGTATGAAATTATGATGAAATCCAAGGATGTGGAACTTCCAGTAGTGTCACCTCTGTCATCTCTCTGTCTGTTATCTGCTGTATCTCTCATGCTTTCAATAAACCTAATAATGGAACTACACATATAGGTACGGTTGCACTCCCAAATCAACCGCTCCATTAGCCTCCTCAACGTGTGGTTAATGCCCGTAGTGACCGCCAGACACGCATCAACTAGGGATGCCAACAGTTAACCGTTGATCTGATATTTTGGACCGGTTACGCATGTCGGTCAATCGGTTAATTTTCACATTCATGGCTACGCTTGCTAGCTGTCTGAGATAAACCAAGGTAACCAAGTCAAATGTACATTGTGTGATGCATCTCTTCAGTTTAATAGATGTGGCATAATGCTGTACCAAATGTAGCACCCAGGTGCTTTTCTGAGCCCCGCGGCTTCGAAATGCAGCGTCAAAGCTCATTGCATCAATGGAGGACCGAACTAAAAGGAAAGCGCCTTTTAGTTCGGCGCTAAAAGGCGCTAATGCAAAATTAGTTTCAATTTTGCATTACCGTTATATAGCGGTTAATGGGTGTCAGTCTATCGGACGCAAACGGACATCCCTAATATCAGCGGACAGGGCGTGGATCTGGGGGTCTCCCCAGCCCCGCCGGGCACCTCCCAAGCTGTCGACGGCCCACGCTACCTTTGCCGATGTGCCGCCGGGTGTTCTCGATGGTGGAGTTGCGGTTGACGTTGGACAGAAGGCCGAGGCAGAAGCGGTTGCGGTTGTTGGAGGGGTCGGTGAAGCCGTCCACCAGCACGCTGGTGGAGGACGCCTGGAAGGCCTCGCCCACGCGGTTGTTGAGCTCGTAGTAGACGATGGAGCACCAGTGCTTGGGCTCCTCGTAGGCCACGGGCTGGACGTCTGCACGGGGGGGGGGGGCCACAGGGGGAGGCGGTGAGAGGGGAGGGAGACGCAGATGGCGCACTAATAGACGTGCACACACACATGCACACCATAATTGTGGGACACACACACACACACACATGCACAAACACACACTCACACCCACATTTGCACCCATTAACAGAGAGAGAGAGACACACACATACACACACACACACACACACACACACACACACACACACACTTACATACACACACACACACACACACACACAATTGCTGTGTACATTTGAAAGCTTCTAAATCCACGCAAAAGTCAAATCCCAAAGCACCCCCTCCTTCAGGTTGCCTGAGGTCTGTGAGCCTGGCTTTAATTACCCAGCACCCAGCCACCACCCATCCACCCCCCAGGCATACAGAGGCTGCCAGCCCCATGGCATTCTCTGTGGGCCTGGGATTCTGGGCTGAGCCAGTGCCACCTGACCTCCACCAGTCACTCCCACGGGGGGGGAAATATCTCGGTCTATCTACACCAATACTTCTTCCTGAACTTCCTCTGTGGCGTGGCAACTGGCAGGCAGGTGTTTGTCTGCCTGTTCCCAGGATTGCAAGCCCAACCCTTCACCCCTCAGCTCCCTCCAACAATGGAGAACGATGTGTGTGTTCCCCTGTACAGGATGCAGCTTTTGAGGGAAGAAACTTCACACAAACTCTCCTCTCTCTCTCTCTCTCTCTCTCTCTCTCTCTCTCTCTCTCTCTCTCTCTCTCTCTCTCTCTCTCTCTCTCTCTCTCTCTCTCTCTCTCTCTCTCTCTCTCTCTCTCTCTCTCTCTCTCTCTCTCTCTCTCTCTCTCTCTCTCTCTCTCTCTCTCTCTCTCTCTCTCTCTCTCTCTCTCTCTCTCTAAACTCCCACTCTGCATTTCATCCACCCCTGTCATTGGGCGAGTCACTGCTGCAGCTGTTGCTCCAGATGATCCTGTGTTTTCTAGAAGCTGATCTTCCAGACACACAGCCAGCTGCTGTGGGCCAGGTGTGGGCCGCAAAACAAAGACATAAATCTAACAATCTGTGAAATACCAATGGCACACGCCTGATGACGTATGAGACTGATTTTGCTTGTGTGTCTGTATTTTGTGTACTTGTTGAAAGCTTCGATGCGGATATTAGATGTGATGAGAAATTAATGTGATTATTTATTCATTTCAAATTAAGAGTCCATAGGTCGAATATATACGATTTATTTCCCCTTCTGTTGCTCCGCAATCTTCATAAGTAGTAGTACAAAAAAAAAAAACACAAAAAAAAAACACAAACCCCCAAACCTCATTCAATGACGATTACATGACTGTGGTGTAGAGGGAGTATTAACGAAGCCACGCTACGACAAGGAGACCGCTAAAGCCCCGACAGCAGCAATTATCAGCGTGCGTTTAACGTCTAGAGGTTGTAGGTAATTAGCCAAGCTGATCCTTAACGAGCTCCTAGTCGTTACCACCAGCGGAGAGGACCTGCTCGTTACAAGGACTCGTAAAAAGAAATGCTAGGAGACTCGTCCTAATTGGCCCATGCTTTCAACTATCCCCACAGGGCCCACAAATGAGACAATCCTAGCGTGAGTAGCATTAGCACCCCCCCCTCCCCTCTCTCTTCACACGTCCGGAAATCATAGAGACCACTACATTTCATATGAGATCATTTTCTATTGGTACAGTTTTTATTTCCGCGTTCTCATAAAGTCTTGGAAATTGTTTGACTTTCATAATGAGGGTAATGACAGCACTGCGCATTGTGACAACACAGACACCACTATCAGTTTATATGGTCCATAAACAGTGGCTTTAGATGGACTTACCTGGCCTGTTGTTGCTCTCCACAGGAAGGATCGGAGCCAGTAGGTTGGTGTCCATTGGCTGGGGGCAGTCCTGAGTCATCTGCTCTTCTGGGGGCATGTAGGCTGGGGGTGGGGTTTCTGTTTGGGGAGAGAATATAAAACAGGGTAAAAGGAGTCGGATGAAGAAACAGTAGAAAGGACACAGATGCTTCACAATGCTTTTAAGGTTACAGTGCATTTACGACACGGGAGACAAACGTCTCCCATGTCGTAAACGCACTGTAACCTTTGACCTTTGCCCAACGCAAAACCAATCACCAAACAGAAAATGCGAAGAGATTTGAACCGAATTGCACTGAAGCAGTGATGGCCAGGTTCAGCCGTGGAGGGGGTCCTGTACCTGGCATCTGGAAGGGGCTGCCGGGGTCCGTGCTGCTGGGGGAGTGGGGGAAGGTGGCGCTGCTGCTGCCGCTGCCCGGCGAGGTGGGGTAGCTGTTCCCGGGCGAGTGGGGGAACGGCTGGACGGGGTTGGGCTGCTGCTGCTGCTGCTGCTGCTGCTGCTGCTGCTGCTGGGGGGCGAAGGACTCGGGGAAGGTGGCGTTCTGGGGCATGTGCGGCTCGTTCTGCTGCAGCGGGTTGCGGAAGCGCGGCAGCATGGTGTGCTTGGCGTTGAACTCGCTGTTCCTCGGCACCAACACAGGGGGCAGCACTGAGGGGCGGGAGGTGGAGGACAGCGGGTTGTTGTTACAGAACTTGGATACGTCGATGATTGACGACTTGTGACGCTGTCAATCAGGAGTTGTCTTGACTGTAATGCAGTATGCACGCTCAAAGTATGAAGCATTATTGACCTGTCATTCCACAGCCATGTAAGCTTCAGAACTTGTATCTTACTAGAATATAATATCCCCAAATTCCCCATCTGGGATTAATACATCCTCCATATGTTGATTTGGAATAGCTCAGTTTAGACTGATTTCCGTTCATACTGCTGAACCTATACTCTCAGCAACACTCCCCTAAGCTTGCTAATGACAATATTAAGTCTGTTCAATTCTGTTTAGCCTGTTGATTAATATATATTCAGTCCGTAATAATATATAACACAGCTCCTCATCCCATCTCCTTGTATATATCTTGGTTGTGTGTAGAGCATAACATACTGTATACACCTGTCTATTATTACTCTGCTCATTTAAATATATTTGAATAGACACACAATAACAGTAAGCTACAGAAGCAAATGTATACGACGATCTTGCATGAACTGTTCCTCTTTCTTGCTGCTCAGATTTCAGATTTTCTCAGCCGAAAGGGCAAAGAAAGCAAGGATATGTGCTTGGAATTGACCTTTGTATAGCTTCAAACCTCTCAGTCTGGTTAATTAAGTTACAGCACACACATCATACACACACACACACACACACACACACACACATACACACACAGCTGCTTTGTTAACATGTAGGTATGCAAACAGATAAAATAGTGTCTTTTAAAATAGATAAAAAAAGTGTCTGGATTCTTCGTTTTAAGTTACTATGGTATTTCATTTCACCTAAAAGAGGAACTGAATTTACGTATCCATACCTGGATGTTATATCAGGCAGAGTGCAGAAGAACATCTTTGCAAATTCTTTAAATGTCCGCCCCAAGACTGTTTCTCTTTAACCAGCTGCAAATGTCCTTCCCTCACTGACATCCACTCAGCTTAGAGAGATAGATACGTGATGCTACTCCTCAGGAATCTAGGAGTACATCAACCCACCCCCCCCCAATCAATAGACGTCTGTCAGTTCTACTGTGCTGTTGGGCAGAACATGGGACGTTCAGTTTGTTTGACGCACTCGTGTTTTGCACTCGTGTGTTGGCCTGTGTTACTGTGTGTCAAAATGTACCCAAGTGTATAGAGATATAGACTTTCTGTGTATGGGTATGTCCATAGTACAATTTCCAGGTGTGTGTGTTTTAATAAAATAGGCCTATGCTATGCATCCATGTGTGTGTATGTGTGTGCGTGAGCGTGTGTGTGTGTGTGCGTGTGTCTGTGTCTGTGTCTGTGTGTGTGTCTGTGTGTGTGTGTGTGCGTGTGTGTCTGCCTGCCTGCCTGCGTGCGTGCATGTGTGTGTGTGGCAGAGGCCAGGGTAAACCCAGGCTCAGTGTGTGTGTGGGCAGACAGGTGGTACAGGGTGGGGTCATCGTGGGCCCTCTTGTCCTAACCCACACACACACAGAGAAACACACACACACACACAGAAACACACACACACACACACACACACACACACACACACACACACACACACACACACACACACACACACACACACACACACACACACACACACACACACACACACACACACACACACACACACACACACACACACACACACACACACACGGCTCCTACTAAAACAGAAGTGTGCAGGGCAGCACCCTCTCCTTCCTTCTATTGTGTCAGGGTGATAGGCTTCCTGCCCCAATCTGTCTCACAGGAACACGGTGCGTACGCATGCACATGTGTGTGTGTGTGTGTGTGTGTGTGTGTGTGTGTGTGTGTGTGTGTGTGTTTGTGTGTGTGTTTCTCTGTGTGTGTGTGTGTGTGTGTTTCTCTGTGTGTGTGTGTGTGTGTGTGTGTGTGTGTGTGTGTGTGTGTGTGTGTGTGTGTGTGTGTGTGTGTGTGTGTGTGTGTGTGTGTGTGTGTGTGTGTGTGTGTGTGTGTGTGTGTGTTAGTGTTTCTGTGTGTGTGTGCGTGTGTATGTCTGAGGCCTCCAGTACAGAGCATGCCCAAAACAAAGGACTCATTCTCCCCTGGATGGAATTTCCTGCTCTGTCCTGCACACACACATACACACACGTTTGCGTGCGAATGAACGCAGGCACACACATCCACACAGAAAAACATCCCAGCCTTTCTACAGCACCCCGCATAGCCAGCTGTTTTGAGCTTGAACTTGTGGGAGGAAATTGATTTCTCTGCTTAGCCCAAATGCTAATAAATGCTAATCAGTAATATCAGACTAATATGTGCTATGCTAAATAAGAATCATCACACTGATAAGACACGTTACACAAATCAGTAAAATTAAAGTGCTATGGTTATTAAAACATTATGTTATGCTAATAAGTGACTCTAATAAGCAATATTTATTTGCTCTGCAAACATGTTATGCTTATAAGCAATAATACGCGATGTAATATTCCACGTTGTCTTCACCTCTTTTCCCTATCTCCCTTTCCCTCACATGCACATACTGGACACGCACATACTGGAAACGAGGTGAATCCTAGTTTCTGAAACAATGTTGAGTGTTTTGATAGGCTACTCTTATTTCCAAGGAGTGATTTGAGACAGGGAGGAGAGATGGACTGAAGTGTACGGAAAGAGTGAGGAAGTAAACATCAGCAGAAATCAAACCGCCGCAGGGATTCAAGGGCAAAGACGGTGCGGGACTTGGAACTTCTCATTTTGACACATGGCTATTCAGTTTCAGAAACACCAGGCAGCGATGTGTCCATCATTGTACAGCCCAGAGATACATTGATGACGGATCAATACCGTAATACCGGATAAGATATCACGACACATCATTTCTGATGCAGCCTAATGTGGAAGTGCTTGAATAGAAATATCGGTTGGTATTAAATGCATTGTTGAACTAAGGCATATAAATAAAGCGCTGATAAGGCCTAAAAAAAAATATTGTTTGGTTCCGGTTTCCGACCGACCCTGTCTATTTATGTGCGACCCAAATTATTTTATGAGCTTTAAAAAAAATAAAAAAAAATAAAAAAATGGATGAGCGAATTTTATCGTTTTTAAATGAAAACAACCTAACTATCATTCGCTGCCACTGGAAAAAAATAAAATAAAAATAAAATAAATTCTCTACCTACCCATGACCTCAACTGACAACCAACAGGAACCAAACTTTTTTTTTTTTAGGCCTAACTTATAGCAGGCATGTGCTCAAACCAGAACCCAAAGAAACCCACCCACATACACGCCATGCCCCCTGAAACAAGGTTTGATCTTATCCAAACCTCCATTAGATTCTACACATCATTTAATTCCAACACAATCCCATTCCCTGCAGAACAGACTCCAAAACCCCACCCGGGCTCCACTCACCGGGGCTGTCCACCCTCTTGTAGTGGTAGGGGTTGATGCACACGTCCTTCTGCTTGGAGCCGAAGGGGTACTCGCAGCACTCCAGGGCCTTGAGCTCGTGGTGGGACTGCAGGTCGGGCCAGCGCCACACCCGGCAGTAGATGACGTGCGGCAGCCCCTTCCGGTGGGACACCTGCAGCCGGCCGTCCAGCGAGCGCGGGATGGTGACGCAGTTGCTGACCTGTCCGGGGCAGCTGAGCGCCCGCTCCAGCTCCTCCATGGCCCCCTTCTTCTTCTTGAGCTTCTTGACCAGCGCGTCCACCGCCTTCTCCGCCCACTTCTCCTCCTCGTCGCCCTGCTTCCAGCCCAGCAGGCGCTTCACCGCCGGGCTGGTGAAGGAGAACAGCGAGGTGACATTCATGATGGGAACCTCCGCTGGGGGGGGGGGGGGGGGGGGGGGCTTGTGGGTTACTCTACCGGCTCCTTCTCTCTCAGCCTCTTGCTCGACCTGTCCGTTTTCTGTCTCTTAGTTTTCTCTGTAAGTAGGGAGGAACACTAGCGTGCTGGGATCCAGAGTTGTTGGCTTTGGTCCGGCTTTAAATGGAAAAACTCCTTAAAGCGTTCCTCCGGCGAGGTTGTCCATAGATTCTTGATTTCCAAGGCCTTGAAGCCACCTGCAAGATGAGACGGAAGTCAGAGAGAAGAGGGTAAGTATCATACAGGTTATAAACACGAATCATCTTTCACATAACTAGGGGGAATACATAAATCCCCTTCAAATTAAATCCTCAAAGAACCTTTCACTAGATTAAAGACCCCTGCGCCGCACCTCACGCTCTGTCCTCCCTAACACCGGTCCAACAACTAGTGTGGAGGTTCAACTCTCCCCCCTAACATATTTTGCCTCAGCATCTGCAGTCTCAGATTCGTCTGCATATCAGAATGCTGCTGACCTACGGAACGGAACATTCCGGACAATGTTGATAATGATGATGATGATGATTATGATGATGATGATGGTGGTGGTGCAGGGAAGAGCCAATGATGTCACATTCCACTTTCAGAGGGGTTGCTGGGAATCTGAGTCACGCTGTATGCTGCTCGGGCGAGCTTTGTTTCACACTCTCACATTCTCCAAATACCTCCCATGGTGTCCTATATGGACGGTGGCATTCGAGTCACCCTTTACCGGCCGCTAGCAGAACCGAGGCGACCCACATATCCGACATGACGGAGTGACCTTTCAAACGTGGAACGAAGTGCAGAACAAGGCCGGCCTATAGCGTACGTGAGATTTTTTCGTAAAAAGACTCCAGTGTCCAGTATAAAACTGTAACTGTGAAAACAGATTGAGAGGCAGCTACAAATACTCTTAAAAGGCCACTTCCTTTGTCTTGTTAGCATTTAATAGCAGTTGGTGAGTGGATGGCTGCTCAGAAAGTGTATAATCTCAGAGGGAGGAGGGGGGGTGTTGTTTAGGGGGTTTATGCAATGCTTGTTTAAACCATAATATGACA
>NC_079414.1:17140101-17187601 GCF_026213295.1 Gadus chalcogrammus | reverse complement strand
TCTCACATGGGTTAATGCTAACAGCGAAAAGCAGACATCAGGGAAAAGAAAAACATGTTAAATGCAGATACAAATCCGAGTCAGAGACCCCCCAGTACGATCTCACACCCACACCCACAGTGGTACTGCCCATTATCCTAGCGTCTCTCTTGACAGCAGTTCCTGTATGTCTGTACCTACTCTCTCCACCATGCAAACGGTAGCATCGCTTCATCACTGCAATGCGAATGCCTGCATGAGTCCAGACAATAACCATTTAATATCTGTCCATTCTCCGGTCTTCTAGCCTACATCCCCATCCACCCTCGGATCTTACACAGACACAGACTCAAACACAGTCACAAACACACACACACACACACACACACACACACACACACACACACACACACACACACACACACACACACACACACACACACACACACACACACACACACACACACACACACACACACACACATTTCTCAGAGCAGTGGCGCGAGCATGAGTCTGGATATTTATGGGTGCGGCCTGCTTCCTCGATGGGAGAACTTCTGTCTCCATTAATGAACAAAATAAACTTCTGATGGAGGACAAATCTGCTCAACCTTTAAAAACACAAGATGCATCCTTTGTTTAATGCTTTTCAGATGGGGGGGGGTTGCTGACTACTTGGATAGGACATGCACCAGAATACCTTAGCATCAGAGACTATTTTCTATAAAAATACAATTTGGGCATTCCATCAAAGAAACCACACCAAATAAGTGATACCCTCACCCCCACACACTACACTGAAACACAGCCTCGGAGACCCTTCTGTCTGATAAACTGCACTGTCCGAACACATTGACCACGATAGATGTGGGCAAAACAAAAAAAGTAGGGTACATGCTGCTGAAGACCTGGCGTGGTTAAACTGAAAAACTGAACAATCTAAAGCTTCTTCTTCTTTCGTTTCCTACTGTGCTTTCCCACGTTTTAAACAGAAACCTAAAGCTAGTATTGCATACAGTGGATTCTATCGTTAGCTCACTTCAAGATGATGCAGTGTGTTGACGAATCTGCAGACAATGCTAGTTTAGAGTTGTCTGCGAGGCCAGTCAAAATATGACCGCGCCATTATGCTGCTCATGCCCATAGCTATGTATAGAAGTCCAGACTAATCTCTTTTGGAGGGCCCTGACATTTTCATGTGACAACAAACTCTTACTTACACTTACGTGCACATTCAATTATAAATAGGGCTTGTAAACCAGAATGCATCAAGTGATTTTTTGTTTGCGATAGTCTGTCATATTGAGAGGACTTAAGAATTTTGAGTTCTGCAATGTCCTAAATCCACCACGCAACTATACCTTACCTAGGCTAAAGAAGACTGTGTTTTGCCACGTTAACTTGTGCATGAAAAACACTGTGCAGTTTCAAACACCACAATCTCTCCCAATAATAAGAAATCATTTAAAGATAAATTCCTAAACAATGACCAAACACACTATGACGAGCATAATAACGAACATTACATGATCCTATGTTCCCAAAATGGTGGCGCTCATGTGATGTCACATTTTGTACGTTGTAGTTGTAGAATTGAATCCTTGAAATAACATCACTCAATGTAAAGTCTTTGAATGGATACGTAGGCATTTTTCTGTCATATTGATTATCAAGTCTCCAGGAGCGGGACTCTTACATATCTATGATTGATTCTGTGACAACGAGGAATCTAAATGTATCAAGATATTTTGTGTTTGTGCATCCCATTATTCTTTGTGCATTGAAAGCAGATCTCCTAATAGCTTATCCTCTCCTGGTCCTCTCCTCATTTATATTCCATAGTATTAGAAATACACCTCTAATGCACACTGGTCACCTGTTAGTGTATGCAGTCCAAAGCTGCCTTCATCCAAGCTCAACTGCTCTTTCCGTGAGGTTGCAGTACAGCATCTTAAACGCGTCTATCAGATGCTGATGAGCGTGAAATTATAATATCACTGCTGCATTCTATCTTTTGAAATCTTGGACCGTCTGTGAAACGTGACAAACCGTGTGTCCACTAATACCTCCTCCACCCTCCACTACCACAAGGCTCATGTATTCCCACTTGTGAGTGGACACACACAACCCCCCCCCCCCCACACACACACACAAACGAACACATACACACAGACAAAATAGAAACACATAGACACACACACAGATAGAAACACACACACACAAACGCAGACAGACAGAAGAACAGACAGCCAGATTAATAGCCAGACCGACACAAACACACACCAAACACGCACACACGCACACACACACTCCCTCTGTCTCTCCCTCTCCGTCTCTCTAACAGGGACAGTGAGTGGGACTGCACGACATTGATAGGCCGGGCCTTTGACCCATCTTGCTGCCAGTTGTTAGCCAGTAGCAGCAGCACCCCCCACCGCCCACCCCCACCCCCAGACCCAACCGTGCCCGCCCGGCCCCCCCCAGATCACTTTGCTCTGCTCCAGTGTCCGTTAATCAATTTAGGAGCGGGCCGGCGGTAGGAAGGAGAGGCAGTAATGATGCTCTCCGGACCCTCCCCGGGGACGCCGCATCATAAAGCAGCTACATTATTTATCAGGAGGGCCTCGCGGAGGGGCCTCCATTAGCCCCTGCTCAACGGACCCGTTGGTTATAAACATGCAGGGTGGGGGAGGAGGAGGAGGGAGAGCGCAGGGGGAGAGAGTGATAGACGAGGAGAGGGAAAAGAGAGAGAGGGGAATGATGCAGAGCTAGAAATGGAGGATAAGGTGAGAGTGATGTTGTGGGAGGGAGAAAGTGATACAAAGGTTTGATGGAGGGGCTTGAGTCTTTTTTTTTGGGGTGATTCAACTCAAAATAGTTCAATATGTAATGGTCGTTTCCCTTTATCACAAAATTTCTTCTTTTCCTGTCACCCAGAAACCACAGCCAGATCAGCTGGTCTGTGGGAAGCTAGACTGCTATTGATGTACAGCTCATAGGAAAGCACCTTTAACAGACTCATCTGAATCGACCACCTTTAAGACCAAAAAAACCAACTATGCCATACATTCTTCAAACTCACACCTCCATTAATCGTCATATTTAATACGCAGGCCTACAATTGAGTATGTTTACTTTTTATTAATGTCATGTAACAGACTCCTTGATCCAAAGCAGTAGCTTGGAATCAGTAAACCTTTTTTTCGATACAGGTCATCCCTGACCAGGGGTCGGTCGGCTTCTTGTTGAGGGAGCCCTACAGGTAGAATGTGGACAGTGGGGCTGGAACCCAGAACCACCCTAACCGCGACTAAACTATCCTCAGCTTGTATATTGGAACCACATTTGCCACAGCCGAGGGAGCCCGGGAGTGCAGTCACACACAGGCACGCACGCACACACTCACAGCACTCACAGCACATGTATACGTCCATGTTTTGCCACTTAAGGCTCAAGCGATGATGACCCCAAAGGGCCCCAGGAGCAGTGGGAGGATTAGACGCTGCATGAACCAGACAAAAACACCCACATACATCCCCTCCCCCCTCCTGTCACACATGGCCACAGACATAACTACACAACACATGGGCTCCCCAGCAACTATGCCAGCCATGACTGGCACTCAGTGTTGGGTTAGTGTTGTGATAAGGGAGGACACAGCAACACACACACCACCACCAGGCCTACACTCCACACACTGCAAGGATAGGCTGACTCTGTGGTCCCCGTGAGGACAGAGGGGGAGTGATCTCAAGAGACTGGCAACATTTATATTGATATTTTATTTTATTGTGTGCGCTGCTGCTGCAGTGACATCGGAATTCCTCCTCCGGGATGGATAAACCATCCATTTCATCTAAAGAAAGCGTTGCTTCACTTTGTTTACAACGTTGATGTCTCATCTTTTTTTTGTTTACAACTTGCAAGCATTACAGTGCTCGCAGAGCGCACTTGTATCTCTGATAGGGCTTCATCGCAGGCAGGAGAGCAGATTCAAAAGGAGGATATAGTGTCTCTCTCTGTGGTGCCAAGCCTCAGATTGAACCGGCTTTTCAAATGAATGGATGCATGCTAATGAACAGGAAGCGTCAAGAAAAAAAAAATTCTTGGGGAAGAAGATGGTAATCCGGTTGTTCAACCTTTATTTCCTTACTTTACCTATCGTACTATGCGATGTTTACTGAGGAACGGTTACAAAACTGTAATTTACTTGAAAGCAGTTGACTAGGCCTAATAGGTTATTATTGTTGTACTTCAGTAACACACATCCGCTGTGGTGAATGCCCATGGGTATTTAAGCCTATACTGTATGGATAATATCAGTCCTGCTAAAATATATATTTTTTTAAAGGAAAAATGTGTAGCTGTATATGTTCGGCAATGAAATCGTAAGACAGTTGAAGTAAATCACAGACAAGGGCAAATCCCCGTCCTTTCGGTAATCTGATATGTCATCCTCAATAATGTCAGATCTGCCTTAGCTACTGCGGGTCTCTCTCTCTCTCTCCACATGCACCCACTCTCTCCCTCTCCCTCCCTCTCCTTCTCACTCACACACACCAGAGAAAAAGACAGAGCGATACGAGACACTTTGCTTCATAACATCTTGATGCTACTTGTATTTTGGTGGGAGAACCAATGCACATCAACTATGATCTATGTTTATCTTTTGAGTGAGTGCTAAGGGAAAATGTATGTCGTTTTGAGTCTTGCAACCCAAATGTAAAATGAAATGAACACATTTTGATAGAATACAACGCGTGTATTTTGACATTTTAAATAGTATACTCAAATGTTATAGGCTATAACACATAACTGCTTACTTATTTGTTGTTCTTTTTTCATTTTATTTAGCCATGTGATTTTGATTTGATAGAAAAATGCTTCACATGAATAATCAAAATACTTTTAAGTCTTATGGGATGTATGCTGGGTAAATTCAGACCCAGTATTCCTGTTTTTCACGCAATTGCCTAACACTACAAAAAAACAATTACGAACAAATTCCCTTATGTGTTCTTATACCCTCATAGACAGTTAAAAGTTTGAGCAAAGACGTGTAAACGCATCCCCCAGATACAAATCCAACCATGTATGAAGACATAACTACAAGTATACTAAACATATTTATTTTTCCTAGGTTTTATAGAGAAAAACAAAACTTTACAGTACCTTTTGTGCTGCTTTAAGGCTCGCCCCCTACTCTTTCATACAGCTGCCTGTCTTGGTGCTACTCGCGCTGGCGTCAGTCAGTCGCGGGACCGTCGCACCCTCCGCCGAGCGCCAGTATCACGCCGCGGGATACACTTTGGGGCGGTCCGAGAATAACAAGACCTACTTTTACGTAGAACATTTCACCATGCATTGCGATTGTAATGGGGAGTGCGACTAGTGAACGTTTTATAACACTATTGTTTTGTGAAATAAAATAAATCTAGATAATTCCGAAAGACCTTTTCTAATTGTCAAACGAGAAAGAAAACACAAGACATTTGGAAGAAGAAAAAGACAGACGGTCTTTCTTTTGGCCTTTCTTTATTGGGGTATAATTATTAGTTTGTATCTTTTACCATTCAAATAAATCATCAAGTTACTCGCTTAGACGTTATTTGGCAGAAACTTGCATTGAATTCAGCCACAGACATATCTTGAATCTGACGGTGAACTTCTGAACTGCACTGTTAAGTCCGCCTCTTGGTTCCTCTTGCTTTGATTGTGATATGATAATCACTATTTATGTTGTCGAAAGAACAAAGAGTGTAAGCGAAGGTATGAGCACCGGAACATGCTCCGACATGCCACCACCTCGAGTTCTCACCTTTGGAATACATCTGGCACTTTGATGAGAAGGGGGCACACGTCCCACACACCCACGGAAACTTGAATAAACGTTCATAGAGGAAAAAATGTCAAGATCAAGCCACATACCATAAGCATCTCTAGTAGCATGCAATGTGTACTTTGCAAATGTAGTTGTACTTTACATGAATACGTGTTATCTTGCCAAACAGTAGTAAACATAGTCTATATGGGGCTACAACTAACAGCAAAAGCCTACTATAACTCCCGCAGACGCCTCATTTAAATCAAGGCACAGAAATAAGCAGTCAATTTCAAGGTTATAATTGTAAAGATGAAAGAACCGCCAGCAGTGGCAGCAAAAGCAATCTGTGAGTGGGACTAGATTATCTTGAAGACAGGCTTCAATTTGGCGGAGGAAAACCATTGAAAAAGGAAGCCCCTAGCGCAGGTTACGTCACTGGGCTGGCGACAGAATGTCTGAGTGGAGGGAGAGCATGCTGCACGTGAAAACAGTGCGAATCTCTAGTCTTGGGAGGGCGAAGCGTATATACGTCCATGGTGGGGTTAACCGAGGAGAGAGTAGCGAGAGAAAAACACCGGACAAGATGTACAAATAGTCGGCAATGTGATTACTAAACAATTCGTATTGGGCGTGTGTGCTGGCTCTACAGTAAACATACAATGAAACATGACCTTGTTTGCATTGGGAGTCGACACAAGGCCTGGACACCCGATATTTGTATAAATGGGGGAATTTGACAAAGCAATTTGTTAAACTGTTGTCCCTCGGATTAGGATACGGATTAAGGAATGGTACAATTTAAATAAGGGCAACTAATGGACACTGTCTAGCCCCAAAGTGTTCTTTTCTATTCTAAATATTAGTCACGCTTTGTAGCGGTAAAGAGCTGATAATGGATGCCATGGGATGACAAGTCCCTTTGTTGGGTCATTGCCCAGCAGGGTTCCAGTCCCTGATGTGGAGGGAAGAGGTCAGGTCCTCCCAAAATAACCAAACCTTGGACACTCGCGTGCCGTGAATGTGTCTTTCATTGATGGCCGTGAGAAGATATACTAGAGTTGTAAAAAACAAAACAAGGGGGACTCATAACGGATCCATCCCATTGATGTCTTCCTATTTACATACAAACCGGTTACATTCAGTTGATGCTGAATTTCAACCAAATGCAAGACAAGATACTTGTAGGAAGATACAAAAAGTCATGTGGGCCTGCATCAGAGTGCTTTCAAGGGGCCGGTTGGTGTTGTGGCTAGGGGGTTTTCATCTAGGCAAAAGGTACTGTGTCCGATCCCCATTTCCGCTGTCTACCAGTAGGCATCCTTTAGCAAGAAAACCTCTCTCCTACCTGCTCCTTCATGACCCGTATCTAAAGATTTGCTGAGTTTCTTTGTAGAAAAGCTTCTGCTAAATGACTAAATAGTTGATATAACGAGACTATTGATGTGAGCCTTGCAGTGAAAACTCATATTGATTTTTGTTTTGTAAATGTCTGTGACTGTAGGCCGAGACAAATCTCAACAAAGGTCAAGTCAAAGTAGGTCTTGGGTTGACCTTAAGTCAACTGGGGCCTCAGAGATTGGACAGAACAGGACAGGCATTCAGTCATCAGTAACGGCAGCCAAGGATGCAGAATGTAGGCCAGTGCTTACATAAGTCTTCCAGGTTTCAGTATACATTTGTGGTGCATTAGGTTAGTAGGCTATTCATGCGCATCGCAAAAGGTATAAGCACAAGATACCCTCACAGCAGGATAGGAAAAAAACGCTGGCCCGGTATTTTTTTAGTCCAGACGAAGCTCTTTGCTTTGGCCTTAATGAAGGAGCCTATCAGGTCGGAGCACACTGGGTGCAGCAGGCTTTTGGGACGCCTGGACCGCTGCCTGTCTCCAGCCAGACAAGAGGAAAAGCCGACCCGGAGCGCTGGGATGGGATTACACCCCGGGCTTCACACAACGTCCGTAAATTTACCCGCCTGAAATGCTTAGCGTTGACTGACACACGTGTTTAGTCGGCGCTCCCTGCGCGGATGCCATGGCGGCCCCTGCCAACCAGCGCCACCGGAGGTCTGTTGGCAGCGACCGAGATTCTCCGCAGCAACGCCAGGCGTGGCGGAGCTGCATAAGCCTGGCTCGTATTTCAAACGGCAGCGAGCTTGACCAGGCTTTCCACAAGTCCTCCTCCTAGAAATAATGTCTGGGATGGAACTATTTGAACGCTGTCTCCAAGGGCCTCTTCTTGCTCCAGCGCAGCCCCCCCCCCTCCCCAAACCCCATGTTTCATGTTGCTCTTAAGGAAAAGCGAGCTGAAGGACACAACCGTTACTTGCATTTTTTTTTCATCCACAGTCCAGACATCCCCCCCTGTTGCCACATGGAGGAGCGAAAGAACCCCGGAGCAAAGGATCAGCGTCCAGTGCCATCAATCAACTTAAATCAATTGCCAAATCATCCTTGGAACAGAGGATAATCCTCAGACACACACTGATCAATGGACCTGGTCTTTGATCACACATACACTCACACTCACATGGTTGTACACAGTGCACACCGCCCGGGACCTGATCACCCTGCCTCGCCATCAGCCGCAGGCGACGAGCCATCTCATACATAGGATCTCCCCGGTGTAAAATAAGACTCCCTGGTGGACCGTTGCTGCATGGTGTCAGAAAAACCTTTGGCCCCCCCCAATCACAATGAAGAATGCACTGGGCTCGGTCCAAAGGGTGGTCTCTCTATGCCACCCCTCCTCCAGGGAAGTTACTGTGTGTGTGTTTGCGGGGCATTGGGAGTCTGGGGGGGGGGCACTGAAGATGTAGCAAGCCTTGGGTTTTCAGCTCTGATCTGTCGGGGGCAGCTGTCCCAGCCGCCCGCTGCATTCAGGATGGGCCGTTCCATGGGGTCTGCAGACCCAACGCAGCTGTCATTCAAAAGACTGCTGCGTGTTTCTGGGGCAAAGCGGAGGTGGGTGGGGGTGTCACGCCCTGAGCTCCCCCACCAGCAACTGTCAGGTCTTGTGAATGACTGGAGATGGTGGTTCTGGTGGTGTTGGCACCTGTATTTTGGGTGCAGCTGTCCTGTCGCCTCCCCAGCCCCTTACCCCCTTAACCCTTCAGGTGCATGTAGAACATATCTGTCACCTCTCTAATGTAAGCTATGAGATGGTGGTGTGTGTGTGTAATTGATCCTTTAATAAATAAACAATTCAAAAAAGATCAAACCCGGCCTCTCATAGCTTGAGAAATGGTTTTGTTGGTGTTCTAGAGTCTTAAAATGTTACTTGTGCTTATTACAAATTAATATAGTTGCTCATCAACAAGCAAGCAAAAGTGAGGTGTGTTTGCTCAAAACTTGCATATTCAGGTTAATGTTATAATCACTAAGCCTACCTCCATAAGGAGAAATACAATTAGAGTCTTGTAGACAACTAAAACATTGTAATATCATCCAATACATTTAATAGTCATAATGACTTATTAGACAGAATCATTTTAACTGCCTGACGGCACAGACAGATCTTTCCAAACCCTTGACGATTCTAGCGATTTTTTGCGGGTCTTCCACCTCTCCCGTATTTCATCGAAGTTGTCATCTTTAAATACTCAGTGAGGTCATTTGCTGCCTTTTTGTCACTGTCAGTGCATCACCTCTTACACGCGGGCCCATTTCCCTAATGTGCCTCTGATGCAACAGTCCGCTGACAAATGGCTTTTCAAAGCAGCCCTCAAGCTGGGAGAGCAGTCGCTTATTTCTAATAAGGGGAAAGTGGAAAATGAACCCAACGTCACACACACACACGCTCGTCCGGGGGGGGGGGGGTGGTGTGCCCTGCTATAAAGGGGAAGAGATCCGACAAGATGACACCCATCCCTATACTCGCACAGGCCTCCTTATCTGTGGATGACGTTCAGAGACACCACTGAAGGCTGAATAGAGATCTTATCGTATCCTATCCATTCTTCGATCTGCGGAGGAAAAGCTCTTTCCGTAGTGCTAACTGGGTTGTAGTGGTGGTGCTGGGGGGGCTGGGGTGAAGCTACATCATCAAGCAGATGTTCCTTCTCTACAACCAGGAGTGAGGTCATACCTCAGGGGAGAGGATTGGGGGGGGGGGGGGGGGGGGGGGGGGGGTCGGGGGTCGGTACATCTGGAGCTGGCTGGGCTGAAGCAATGTAAGTGATAGCGATCATGACATCATCTCTTCCTGGTTTCGGCACCCTCTGAAGATAGAGAGAGAGAGAGAATAGGCAAGGGGCAAAAATAGACGCCTTCTAAAACAAAGCTGTGATGGTTGATTCAGTGCTGGAGGAAAATGATTAACGCAAGATACACATTGGATCACAGAATAAAAGCCAGGGTCAAACGTCATGTCTTTTTGTCTGACCCAGGTGGCCGCTGTGAGGATGTGGTGTGGCTATGCTCTGGTTTGAGAGGATGCAGTGTTTATTTCACAAAAAAATGTCAATGTTCAACAATAACACTAAATGAATAAGATCCCCACGAGGACATCCAATAAACAAAATTAAACATTTTAACTGCACAGGATCTCAGTAACCTGACGATCAGATGAAGATAAATAGAGCATTGTATCCCAGTGATTGGGCAACATTGGAATCGAATCATCAGTTGGAAAGGTGAGAGCCTCTGTTGGTGATGTCATGGAGTTGAGATCAGGTTCCTCGTCAGGCTGCAGTCCCATGTCGAGGACATCTGTGTGTAGCTATAGCCTAATGCAACCGTGCAACCGTACAAGAGGAACAAAATGGTTGTCCGGCCGTCGCAAAATCACAACTCGTATCCCATTCGAGGTGTAGTCCTGCCTCTACTTAGATGAAACAGGCTCATGCTTGTTCTTGAATTAAACATACTGGGGCTTGCTCTTGTCTCTGGCTCACTCTCCTGTGATGCCTTCAGATTGCGACATGCCCATTCCTCTCAAATTGTTTTAATAAGGTTGGACCCCTGGGAGATGTATTGATAATGCACACCCCCCCCCCCCCCCCCCCCACACAAACACACACCTCCCTGTGTGACACTCTAAAGGCGGTGGTTTATGGAATGGGTCTGACCCCAGCTATGACAAAGAAATTAATTTACGGTCATTAAAGCTTAAATATATGTCCTTTGACTGAGTTTGGCGTAAAACCCCATTTGAACCATAGCCGTCGTAAAACCACTATTTATGACCATATTAGTAGAAGCACCATGACAAAATATAAAAAAGGAGATATACACATAATAAAAATTTCTCATCAATCTCAACCTTCAATGTATGACAACCAAGTGTTTTCACCAACATGAGTAGAGGATACTCACGTTCTCAAGATAATACAAGAAAGAGAACCTTTAGGGCCACATAATCTTCAAGATTTACCGTTGTATTTGTTAGGATATATTAAGGTTGAAAAAGCCAGACCATAGAAGGTTTTAGGAGTTTGTAGATAAGTTTAACACTACAAACATGGCCTCTTTGCCAAAGCCAGGACAGACCAAAGGATTACCTGTACCTTGGTAAATTAGAAGCTGTAGGAGTGGCTTACTTACTACAGCGCCCACTGTTTGTTTACCTTGTGTCTCTGTTGGAATAAACCACGGGTTGAACCTTTACCACGTCATACCTATCCTGAAAAGACGATTGGACCAAGGATCAAACACATTTTTCATCAATGTCTATGTAGCTTGCAGTTGGCTCTTAATTGTAATATTCAGGTGGGCGTGAGCATGTGTATGCTGGTCAAGCATTATACAATTAATTGGTGTTCAGAGGTCAGGGGCCGAGGTAGGCTACTGGCTCTGGTTAAGCCAGAGCTTCACTCGGGTAGTCCCTGGGCGCCATCTAGTGGACTTCATTGCACAAAGGATAAGACTTGCTTGAATTCAACATCTGGTCAGTTTATTAAATGATGGATATTGTGATAAGCCAATGAAGAGAAAATGATAAGGTATAATAAGGTGAAATAAAATAAAATCTCACTCTAACCTATTTTAAAATAAAACAAACATTGACAGGAAATACATGTTTTTAATAGTTAGTCTTTAAAAGTACATGGAATAGCTTTTTTTTCTGTCGATAAAAATACTCGAATGATTCCTGAAAGCTTGTTTGGATGTGTGCAAATGGATGCTGCTCATCCCATACCACTGCATTGGCGAGGCATCTCAAAAAAAGGGCTCCCATTCCGTTCCTCAGCGACCTCCACCATGTTCTGCTGGAGAACCACATCCACCGACTCCTCCAGTGATGACAGCGACCCAATGTACCTGTAGAGGAGAGCCCCTGAGGAGCAGCGGGAAACCCTGTAGGGGCAGGTGCCTTTGGAGGAGAGTCTTTCAGCATGATTCCTGGGTCTTCCCTGCACTGAAGATGATGCGACTGGGGGACAGCGGAGGAATATGCTTTATCTCTCGCTCCACCCCCTCTCAATCCCCCTAATGGGGGGAGGGAGTGATTAATCATCCAAGAAGAAGTAGTTGCCACTCTTCTTCTGTTCCACATCCTGAGGGAGGGAGAAAGGGAGGGAAGGACAGAAGTTTGATCAGACACGGATCAATTATAATAATAACCGTATTATAATTTTCCAAGCACTACAACATTTGACCGAGTGTCCCCAATTGAATCATACCCTAGGAGGTACGCCGATTGTTAACAGTATGCTAACTAGTTAGCCTAGCAGCACATTTCCGGTTGGGTTGGGGACGTTTGTGCAAAATAACCTGAGGAATAGCACTCAATCCATCCCCGGCTTTGCCACCACTTCAGTATCTTGTTGAACAAGTTGAAAGGATATATTTTATAAGCATACCTTGATGGAATTCATCTTGTTGATCCTGGGTCGGAAGTTATTGGGGTCTCTCCTGAACGTGATTTCCAGTTGCGAAAGGAACTTGTTCATACCTGCCAGTAAGGTCTGTGGCCTGAAGGGGGAAAAGGGGGAGAAGACGGGGAGACATGGTGGTTCTACTCAAATTTCCCTGGTTTAGTAAAACCTTAATGTCACATGATTCTGTGAAGCATCTATACTACAATGACATTACATCTATACTAGTATACATCATTACCCAATGTTGTTTTTGGCATGTAATGATCGCATTTACAAAAAGAAACAAAAAGAAAAGATTGAAAGCGTTATTAGTGTATTCTACCAGCTACGTTAGGAACCTTGTATACATCTTTAAAAACGCTAAATCATTTTCAACAGAATCCCACGCTGCCAGTTGAACTTATACCACGATAAAACCCAAATCCTTTAGTCATTCATATGAAGCCTATGGGGGGGATGCAGCAGATGGGGGGGGGGCACTCAGCAGGGTCTTACGTGTTGGCGGCGCAGTCCTTGGAGGGATTACCATCGAACACGATGACGCGGTCCGCCAGGTAGGTGGCCATGATGAAGTCGTGCTCCACCACGAATGCCGTCTTCTTAGCATGGAGGATGAATCTGCCATAGGAGAATACCAACAATTATTAAAGCACTTTATTCCGGAAAAATACCAATCAAAAATCATCCGATAAAAACAAATCGAAAATCATCAGTTTGAAAAGGGCCCAAATCGTAAAGTGTCCAATCAACAAGCAGGAGCATCCAATCGGAAGCTGTGGCGGTGGGCATTTGATCCGTACCGTTTAATAACCCTGGCAGCGATGAGACGCTGTTCTGAGTCCAGGTAGGCAGAGGGTTCGTCGATCAGGTAGACGTCAGCGGGCTTCCCCAGACAGAGGGCCAGTGCGACCCTCTGCAACTCTCCTCCAGAGAGGTTCTGGACCTACAGCCAACATGAATCCCACCAACCATTAGACCACGACGGAAGACCATGCCACCGACGCGTAATCATGTTAGACTCTTCAGGAGAGACTCACGGCCTGGTCGATGATGCTGTCCATCTGCAAGGGCTTCATCACGTCGGTGACGAACTGAGGGTGTGTGTAGGCGTCCCGGATCTTGTCGTGAAGCAGAGCCCTCACACTCCCCTGCGGGAACAAATGAGTAGGGATGTTACGAATTGATGCTTCGTCTGCGTGAGGAACTTGAACACAACTTGAAGAAAGAGAGGACAAAACGGTGTGGAGATGACCTACTTTAAATTTGGGGCTGATCTTCTGTGGTTTGTAGCTGACGTTCAAGACGGGCACATCACCTGTTCAAGAGAAACTAAACGTTAATAAAAAAAAAAAAGGACAAAAACTCAGAGACCAACATCTATATCAGGACAGTAAACTGTTCATTTACCTCCTTCGTCCGGCTTCAGTCGCCCTGCAAGCATTCTGATGAATGTCGTTTTACCCGTCCCTGCAGAGAGAGCAACATAATATCCAAATTATCATTACATTCGGAATCACAGCAACCAGGGATCGACAGGGCAATGAGGGAAGGGAAAGTGGAATGCCGGTCCCTTGGGATCGATGTGTGAGCTGAACGACCACTCCTTACCGTTCTCCCCCAGCATGACCATGATCTCGGAGTCAGTGAACTCCCCCTCCACAATGCGCAGGCTGAAGTCCCCCAGGGCCTTCTTCATGTTGGGGTACTGGTAGCGGCACATCTTCTTCACCTCCTCCTCACTGGCCGTCTCCGCCACCTTGAAGACCAGCGAGGTCTCCCTGAAGCGCAGGTTCTCCGTGGGCACGTAACCGTCCAGGAAGATGTTGATACCTGGAGGGCGCGCACGCACACACACACACACACACACACACACACACACACACACACACACACACACACACACACACACACACACACACACACACACACACACACACACACACACACACACACACACACACACACACACACACACACACTTCCAGTGAAATACAAACTCAGGTTTAAACTGATATGGTATAACCGGTATAGCCTGTTATATTGAAGTTTCTAAATATTGTTGTGATTGGCTGAAAATTATGTGGTTTGAGCCAAAAAGTGACTGTGCATGAGTACAAAATCGATATAATGATTACGTATGCCTCTGAAATCACTAAGAATAATCTCATAGTACAGTCCGGTCAATGTCTTGTCTAGTGCTGAATGAAATCTTGAATCTATTGTAAAACGCTTAGTTCAAAGCAAAAACTAAATTGTGACCATTTTATTTTTACTAGTCAAAGGACAAAATCAATAGGGCCAGCTAATGGAGTGCCTTCATTGACTTAACATTGAATTCACGGTTGCCAGTTATTGATCAGGTGTGACGTACCTTCCCTGACGCTGAAGGGCATGGTGACCACTCCGTACGCGCTGGGCACCCCATACAGGCAGCAGATGAAGTCAGACAGGTAGTCCAACACACTCAGGTCATGCTCCACCACAATGATGTATCTATGGGACACCAATGGAAAATATCTCAATTTCTTATTTCTGCGATATTCACATACATATCAATATTCTTAAGAATTAAAATGACCAACTCTACCCGTATTCCTGATGCTTTTTATGCTTTATTCATGTTTTCTCTGACTTGTAATAACATTTTCACCGTGCAGGGCTCCAGACTAACTTTTTTCTTGGGTGCACTGGTGCGCCTAAATTTTAAATTTGGGTGCACTGGTGCGCCTAAATTTTAAATTTGGGTGCACCAGCACGTATTTATGGTGCACCCAAGTTTTGAGTTGTTGAGTGGGGGGGGGGGGGACCGTGCCTGCCTTGCGCTGAGTTGTTGAGGGGGGGGGGGGGGGGGGGGGGGGCAACCGGGCAGCTGCACCGTCGATATTTACGCCATTGATTAATAACATTTTGACCATTAAAATAAATGCCTTAAATAAATGCTGAATCTGTATCTCTCATAAAGAATATCGTCAGACAATGCCAAGGGATCGGTCATCGGTTCTGTCCCGAAAAACCCTGTCTCCGGAGAGACGCCTGTACGATAAGTGCGCCGAGGTCCATGGGAACACCCACAAATGGTGACGCCATTATCGGAGGAGGGGCTAGGAAGCTGCGCACGCCGATACAAGTAGCCGATCTCCGGGTAGACTCGCAGAAAAGCTGCTCCCGACCAGGTTTGGGTGCGAGCGTAAGTCACCATGGTGATACAGCGACGCTTAAAGAGATCGACTTTCATGGTACAGCTAACCCAGGCTTTCAGCTCAACATACCTCGCAAACCCTCTAATCAAGCTTCGTAGTACAGGCCCCTGGATTGGGTTTCGCGGGTTTGTTTACCGGCGTTGCTATTGTTACCGGTCTTGCGTGTTCCAACGGTTTATTAGGTATAAATCGCTGTCTAATCAAAAGTTCATTCACTGCCTCTTCCGTGGTCATTACAATATTATGAATAGACTGCTCTGTAAAAAAATAAAATAATAATAATTATACCAGATACATTTTCAGTCGCACCGGTGCGCCCAAATAAAATATTTGGTCGCACTACCCCGAATTCTAGGCGCATGTGCGCCCAAATTAGGCGCACTCTGGAGCCCTGCCGTGACTTTTGTGATACCATTTCGACGTATCTATGTCAATAGAGTTTAGGGTACTTGATTTAAGAGTTTAAGGGTATTTGGATGCAAGCTAGAATATCAGGACCCATCGTTGCGCTCTCCATGGTAGTTAGCGTTAGTGAAGTATTTGTAGGGTTAGTTAGCTCTTCATGCAAGTAGTCTTGGTAAGTGTTAGCATAGTCTTCCAGTTCTTCATGTGAGCAGCCTTAGTTAGTGCTAGTATAGAAATCCAGTTCTTCATGTGAGCTGGACTGACCTGTCCGGCCTGATGAGGGATCGGATGGTGATGGCAGCTTTTAAGCGCTGCTTCACATCCAGGTAGCTGGAGGGCTCGTCAAACATGAAGCTGAGGAGGAGGCAGAGAGACGTCGGTCAGAACAGATAAACAAAGAGGGTGAGCATGACAACGGTTTGGAACTCAATTGAATAACTGTAAAAAATGGTAGTGTTTGACGGTAGAGTGTGTGAGAGACAGAAAGCTGCATTGCGTTTCGATGCATTTCTGATATAGATGTGTTTAGTTTAGTTAATTGGTTTAGGTGACAGGGATAGAACAGGTTGTATCCCAGACTTAGCTGAATAGTTAATTTGCATTGGTGGTCCCTGGGCAGGGAGTTCAAAAGGACAATAAAAACAAATACTAAACATTACAGACAATATCAAAACAAAACAACATCTACAACATTACAGAGTAAATAATCTTAAAAAATACATATAACATTTGGTGTTCTATATAAAATCCATTTTAGCATGATTGATTTTATTTTAGCCATGTGTGCGAGACTTATCAATGTGCATTCCAGGTCTGTGGCTTTATGAGCCGTTCACTGTGGACAGATCCAGGAATGCGTTGGGTCTTACATGTCGGCCCTCTGGATGCAGACCACAGCGATGGCGAAGCGCTGCAGTTCCCCTCCAGAGAGATCCTCCACGTTCCTCTCCCTGAGGTGGGTCAGATCTGAAACCAATGGAAGGGAACAACATTGGTTCACAGGTGGTTTCGACAGCCATCCAAAAGGTTCTGGCTTCCATCTCAAGACGCAGGACGCCTAACTGCTCATTCATTGTATGCTACATTTATCTTAAGTACCTGTGCATAAACGTGTCTGCTCAATTTCTAAAATACTAAATTGTAATTACCGTAGTTACACATACTTTATCTGATAGTTATGTATATTTTTCTATTTTTGATTGCCTTGTTGTACTTTTGTGTATTATATTACAACAGTCCAGGGAAATTGTGACAGACAGCAAAGGAACGGGAAGTAATATTAATGTACCGAGCTGAGCACACACTGTGGTCTCGGTTTTGGAGTCATCTTTTCTGCTCAGGATCTCTCCCACGCTGCCCTGGGGAGCAAACGTACTGTTATTTGTGAATTTCTTATATTAACCCACACAAAACAGATCCATACACCAGGGATGCATTGATTGGCCAATACTGATAGCAAAAAGCTACTATAGGCTGGTACTAAAAAAAAAATCTTTTTTTTTTTTTTTAATGTCATAAACATTCAACACCATCCATCTTCTTGCACTTAGAGATATCTCCCATTTTGATTACAATATCCCAAACATAAATAATGCCTTCAATGAAGAAAGCTCAGCGAATGCAACCAAAACAAAAAAAAAGGGCCTCCGTTTTTGGAGACCCAAGGTCATAAACCATTGGTTGTTGGATGGACGTGAGCTGACCTGGACGGTCCTGGGGATCTGGTCGACGTACTGCGGCTTGACAATAGCCTTGAGGTCGTCCTCCAGGATCTTGGTGAAGTAGTTTTGGAGCTCAGAACCACGGAAATAGGTGAGGATCTCCTGCCAGTCGGGGGGATCCTGGTAGGACATGGAGCAAATGTATGGGATTATTATGAGTACATTTTAACAGAGCGAGACACTTTAGTAGTACGTGTAGGCTACTTGGCGACATGAAAACCCTTAGATTCTGGAAAATTTACTTCAGATAAGAAATAACCTTAATTTAACTGCCACGTCGGGGCAAAAACAATTATTTTGCATTTTCATCCTGTGTTTATAAATGAATGATTAATGAAAGTAACAGTTTGGTTTATGACTTTAACCCCAGCAGCTGCTCTTGTAAACATAACAGTGATACACCATGTTCACTTACATCAAACTTCCCCAGGTTGGGTTTCTGTTTCCCAGCCAGAATTTTCAACGCTGTGGATTTCCCAATTCCATTGGTGCCGACCAGACCCAGAACCTCACCGGGTCGAGGAATCGGTAATCTGGATTACCAGAGAACAGTCAATCACTGCAGTCTGCATCAAGGAATTACTTCCTGCATTGGTGGCAGGATAGTCTAGTAGTGGTTAGGTATTTCCTCTTAAGACTCAAACTTAGTTTGATCATTGCCAATCCATTCAGATACAAATGCTAGGCATCATACTATAGGATGATATATGATACCTAGGTTTAGTATGATATGCTGAATGACCTAGTAGGAAATAGTGATGAACTCACCGATGCAACTTGAAAGCGTTGGCACAATATCTGTGAGTGGTTTCCTTCTCAAGGTTGCTCGGCAAGTTGATAATGGACAGACTGCCAAATGGACATTTCTGGGAACAGAACAGATAATCAAGTTAAAATTGTTTGGCAATAGGTTTTTAGGAACTGTAACGCATAAATAGAAAGACTTGCCAGCCACCATTAAAGAACAGAAAAGAGGTTACATCATCAACAGGTAACTTGGTCAAAAATAACACTTGCCTTGATACATATTCCGCAACCAATACAAAGCGATTCTGAGATCCAGACAATCTTGCTTTGGTTTGTCACCTCTATGCACAGTTTACCTGGAGCGCACAAAAAGTAAACATGAATCAAGGTTATCATCTGATAAATTAAAAACATTAACATCTGAATAAGTTATCATCGAAGAGAGGTGGGAAATCGTACCCATGCGAACCACTGGACAGCTCTTCTTGCACTCCTGACGGCATTTCTTTGGCTTGCACTTGTCATGGTTGACAATGGCAATTCTAGTATTTTTCTCAGACATCCTGGATCACAACTCCTCCTGCAATGGAGGCGGACAACCTGAAAGGGCAAATTATGCTTGGTCTTAATTGATGGGTTGCACCGGTTCGACAGGTTGTATACAGCTCAATATCATCCCATGTTAATATCACCATACAAGGAATGGCTTCAAACCAAATATTAACATCAACACAAACAAGTGTCCTGAAAGGATAATGGAATAGTGGAATAAAGGCAAGGAAAGGGAACAGTCAGCTGTTATTCCTAACGTTACCCACCTAGCAGCCTGTATGACTCGTTTAGTCAAATAAAAACACGTTAAACTGTACGCGTTCTTTAACCACATAAACAAATTTACAACGACCGCTTACGATTATTTAGTTACAGTGGTGAGCTCCATGCTCCGTCCGAATTAGATCTAGATAATGAGCATGTATGTATAGCTAGGCTAGCTACGATGCTAACTAATAACTGTGAGGCTAGGAGACAACTCGCAAAACCACACTCACTACCAGCACCCTAAAACCAATCGGTTAAAGAAAAAAGAAATCAATGAAACCGACTCACCGACGATCCCCCACTTAATTCGTGTGGTCCTGGGATGTGTGTTATAGATTAATGTTCAGAGCAACTTCACAGTTATATTTTTGTGCTTTCCTAAGCAACGTGCTCACTACTGGGAGCGGACGCCGGGAGGAAATATGGCGCGCCGGTACGTCACAAGCAGACGCGCCCTCACTAGTGACGCTCAATGCACAGGACAGGCCGGCCGCGTCCACTCCATGGTCCAGTCACAACTCCATGGGGGTAAATGAGGTTAACTTAAAGAAGTTACTCAGTTACAAGAGGGATGTCATGTCTCACAAAACCCTATTTATGAACACAATAATTGCCAATAATTGTATAACACCTAATATGTATTGCAATTGAGGGTATAAAGCATTATGTAATACATATGGAGTGAATGATGGCTATCTAACGTTAACCCCTTGCCTCAGTAATATCAGTATATAAAGAAGGTGTATGTTAATGCATATTTATAACATCAGCATGATCTGAATGTTTGTTTGATAACATATTTTCAGTCCTTTTTGTTTGAGGATGAAGGTATTTTAAAACATAGGCAACGCCTGCTTCTATTGGAAAGGACTATAGTTGGTGTTCACTGTGTCTAAAGAATGATTGGTCATGTTTAAACCGTAGTCAGCAATTTTTATAGTTTCGCACAATGCCCTGAGCTCGACAATAAACGGAGGCCTTGGTGCGTACCCCATGCTCCCAGCGACCATTGTGTGTCCATGACAACACGACTATTCTTGTTACCCTTGTCATGTGTGTTCAACACAACACAACTCGGTGTGAACTGCCCTTTGACGCTCCCGTATGACCAATCAGGGGACGTATGGGAACTTTGTACGTAAATCAAAGACCTCCGTAGTCAAAAAGACGACAGAATAACCAGAGATATTTACAGTTTAACGGTTGCAATACATTATCTTATCTTATACCATGGTGTTACCGTTATTCAGTTTACTGTTGGACCAGCCTGCGTGTACAAATTATGTCCGCTAGAGGTCAGCGCTGCCCTACAGAAGCAAGGTAAAACGAGCAGGCAAGTCTCGCACAGTGCGTGTATGATTTTCCATTTGTCAGCTCAGTGCTTCCAAACTTGACACTGACGCATTCAGATGGGAAACCAGACCCTTTGAATCCAACAAGAAGAAAAAAACCATCACGTACAATTATTTACATTTCTGTGCCAAATAGCTACAAGGCATTTGAGAAAATGTATGATCCGAAGTAGCCTGCCAATAATACATAGCCTACACCTAACACTTCGGACAGTGTTGATTTCTTTGGTGCCAAAATAGACAGAGTAAAGCCGTATGTAAAATAATATCTAAACCGATGGTACCAACAGCATCTCGGGGAGGCTATGTAGGGTAGTTGTGCGGTCAGGATGAGGTTGTCGGTTACTCCTCAAATTTTTGTTGAAGTGGAAATTGAGGTTGGGTTTGGCAAACGGCAGAATGTTTAAATACTGTTCATTCGCCCTTCTGCGAAAGGACAGAGGCCATCAGCTTTTTACCGGCAAACAGAACGAATGACAAAATCATAAGAAATAATAGTTAGCATGCATCATGGGAAAAAATGTGTACTATTTGACTTGATATGATTTCCAACCCAACTTATATATTGTCAAAACAACCATTATTCTTCGTCATTTTTTATTAAAGAGTGTGTTAGGGTCAAACTGGGGAGACCAGGGATAAACAGCTTATACAGTGTGGGGCCTTTGCTTCTGACACAATTTATCCCTCTTCCCAAGATAAAAGAAAATAATAGAAAAACATTAAAATAAAATATATCATAATAATATGTAAACTAAAGAAAACAGCAGGGCAATAAACACGTGACGTATACAACTTATTCAGATCGACACAAAAAAATCCCTACAATATTGATACAAATATACATAACCACAAAGTACTATGCTCTGTTGTGTTTCCCTGAGTCTCCGGCCCCTGTGAGCTCACTGGCCCTGGCCGGGGCCCCGGCTGGACTCCTCAGACTCTGGGTGATCCCTCTGGGGCCAACCTGCCAAGCAGCCCGCCTGGCCAAGTCCCCTCTCATACATTCCACAACACAGCGGGCCCCTGCCAAGCTGCTCAGTGTGTGTGTGTGTGTGTGTGTGTGTGTGTGTGTGTGTGTGTGTGTGTGTGTGTGTGTGTGTGTGATTGTGTGTGTGTGTGTGTGTGTGTGTGTGTGTGTGTGTGTGTGTGTGTGTGTGTGTGTGTGTGTGTGTGTGTGTGTGATTGTGTGCGTGTGTGTGTGTGTGTGTGTGTGTGTCTGTTTCTGTGTGTCCATTTGTGCGCCCGCGTGTGTGAGTGTGTGTGTGTGTGTGTGTGTGCATGTGTGTGCCACCCAATGCTTCCTCAGCTGCCCCTAGACACCTGAACTGGCAGCAGAGTGGAGGAGAGGGGGAGGGGGGGGAGGTACCTGGAAAAGAGCAGGGAGAGAGAACGAAAGAGAGGGAGGAAGAATGAGGGAGAGAGAGGAGGAGAGGGAGCGAGGGAGGGAGAGAACGAGGGAGGGCGAGGGCATGTTAAATAGTCAGGAAGCAGCCGTTGCAGCTGTTGTGGCCTTCTCCACAACGCTCCCACTGTTTCAACTTCCAATACAGCGCTAATTAAAACTGCACCCATCCCTCTTCTTGCCAGACCCTTCCTGACACACAAACACAGAGCCACACGCACGCACACACACACACACACGCACGCATACATGCATGCGTGCACACGCACACTACACACTACACACACACACACGCACACACCCCAATCCAGTGAGACGACATGAGATGCACATGTTCACACACACCCATCGAGCCAACCACACCCCCGCTCTCTACCCAATTCAATCCTGGGAGCTCTCCTGCAATCAAAAAGCCCTGAAGAGCTGCCCTCAATGGCACATTCACATGGAGGTACGACCCATCCTTTTTGTGAGGCTAATTTACTGCTCTTGGCCTTTCCCCCCATTCAATTTAATCTTTGTGTAATTGATGCCTTCACGGTAGGCTTACCGCCTGCTTACTGCCTGCTTGCTGCCTGTATCTTCTCCTATTGGCCTTGTTCACCGAGCGGCCATCTTGGTTGTTAGTAATCTCGAACTAGGCGGGGAAACTGAATTCCAGCTAGTGTTAAAACCAAGACTTTTGTGTTTGTGCTGCATCTGATACTCCAGGCGGGGTATCAGATCACTTAAACAAATTAAATAAACAACAATAAACAATCATTACTATTTAGTTATTTGGCAGACATGACTTTTCGAATACATGTATCATATATATTAGAATAAGCAAATGAGCGAAAAAGAAAATACAGATACGCATCTTACTCAAGGATGTTTACAAGTACACTGCTATTGGGGTTTAACCAGAACCTTGTGGGTGGGAGAAGACACCTGCACCTATCTTTATTTACATATCTTAACTTATGACAGTGTCTCAGAGACTGGTAGGGACTAATTGGATCCAGATAAAAAGGCACAGCCAAATGTTAATCAATGAAACCGGAAGTGATGTGCGTCAACACACATTATGCACATTGAAAGCTACAACCACCTCCAGCACACCATGATGTAGACAGCCTCAACGGAGTCCAAAAACCTGGGGGTCAAACAATGGAGGTCACATTCTGAGGTCAGCCTAAGATATAACAACTCTGTGTTGTTGAAGAACAGAAATACGAGGTACTCTCTCCCTCTCCATCTTCCCTCTCTCTGCCTTCTTTTCCTCTATCTCTCTCCCTCTCTCTCTGCATCTCTCTCTTTCTCCCACTCTGGCTCTGCAATCTTTTTCTCTCCTTCTCCATCTCTCTTTCTCGCTCCCTTTCCCTCTGTACCTCTGTATCTCTCTCTCCCTCTCTCCCACTCTGGCTCTACCATCCCTCTCTCTCTTCTTCTACATCTCTCTTTCTCTTGATGCCCCCCCCCCCTCTCTCTCTCTCTCTCTCTCTCCTTCTGCATTTCTCTCCCTCACTCTCCCATTCTCGACCGGTAATTGCCGTTACAAAAGAATAACGAGGTGTGTTGCCCCAACTCTCCTCTCTTCACCTTCTCCAGAATGGGGGGGGGGGGGCATTCCGATAAAGATTAGCAGGAAAATCTTTCCTGCTCCGTGGAGGGTAATCCCCTGGATGCGGAGCCCTCCCGGTGCACCTATTAGAAATGATTTAGGTATCACAGACCCTGCCCGGGTCAAGTTAGGCCCCTCATGATATAATGTGGTCGTAGTAGGATCAATGTTATATATTTCCCACTGTGGACCGCTGTGGAATAGACTGGAGCACAGGAAAAAATTAAGGGCCGAGTATAAAAGTGTTAAAGGCATCTTGTGGATTAGAAAAAATGATGAGGGTTATTGGTGAGGTACAGTTTAGTACAGTGAAGCGTTAGCGATGGTGTGTGTGTACGTGTGTGTGCGTGTGTGTGTGTGTGTGAGCTCAGGCTTTCATTCAGATATCAACATTATGACGTACTGTAGTATCGACACATCGATTCCCATCCATCCAACCATTCGTTCCGATATTGTAACTGAGGACCCACTCCCCCCCACCCCCTCCACCTCCCCCCCCCCCATCTGCATCTCCTCAATCAGGTTCTCGGAAATACCGGACCACCACATCGCCCTCACCCACCGACATTAGCGGCAGGGACAAAGAAGTCTTCTCTAATGGAGCCCAGGGTTTAAGAGCCTGGCTTGTTTCAGGGCGAAGCAGGATGGACGCTGAGGGTGCTACGAGGGTTCTCTGCGGTGGTTTTACAGTGCAGCGGCAGCGGCGTTTCCCTCCTCAGCAACGTGGGTGGCAGGCCTGTAACCAGCGTCTATGCCCCCCTCCTATTGTTGTTGGCTCTATGCACTTGTCAGCATCATTGCGCCCTCGCTCTCTCTCGCTCTCTCAGAATAAACGTTGATATTGTTGCACATAATAGAAGGGGGAGCCGGAGGGAGGGGATGCTTTGACTCGGGGGAAATAGCTACCTTCTCTCTCTCTCTCTTCTCTCTCTCTCTCTCTCTCTCTCTGCATCAGTGGTGGTGGTGGTGTCACCGGTCGCAGATGTCCAAATTAGAACCTTGTTTTTGTAACATATATATATTGTTTGTGTATCAATTAATTATGTTATGATGGGGGGAATGCTTTTGCTTTGTTTTTCCACTTCCATATAAAATCGTATATATAATATAAACCAAAGGGGACACAAAGGCAAGCAAAGGAGAAAAAAAGGAGAAAATGTCCTCCTGTTCCTCCTCTCTCACCTCCTCAAGCCCCCTCTCCCATCCTCCCCTCCCGCCCTCCCTCCCTCCCCATCGCCACCTCCTTGCCCTCTTCCTCCTCCTCCTCCTCCTCCTCCGCTCCGCTTTTTTTGTATCCTAAGCGCTTTGGCATTAAATCTTATTATTTTTTGGTAAATAAACCAGTTTCTGGTCAGAGTTACACACAACTTGGTGTGAGGTCCTTTCAGCAAAGGGGCCTGGAACGCTTTATCTAAGATGTTTTCTATTTGTGCTTTTGTAAGACACTTTTGACTGCTTTGAAAGAGAGAAACCAGGTTTTTCTCCCATTTCTGGGGGTGAGGTTAGGGATTTTTTTCCCTCCGCATTGTGGTGAGATTTATTCGAAGAGGCTGAATTTTTTTTCCTGATTTCCCCCTTTGTTCTCCGTAAGTAGTTCCAGGTCCCCCTTCTCACACACACCCACACCCACACACACACACACACACACACACACACACACACACACACACACACACACACACACACACACACACACAAATGCACACAAACGCACACACATACACACACACACACACACACACACTCCTGCATGTGTGAGTCTCTGCCGTTTAAGGATGCCTGTGTCTATGTGAAAGCAAGTTTGTGTGTGTGTGTGTGTGCGTGCTCGCAGTGCATGGGTGTGTGTGTGTGTGGAAGGCAGGGTGGGGGTCTGGTGTGACACCTGCTGTTGGGATGAATAGGGTCAGTGGCAGGACCCTGTAGCGGGCAGCAGCTGCCTCTTCTCACTGCAGACCCAAGACACTCTCTCTCTCTCTCTCTCTCTCTCTCTCTCTCTCTCTCTCTCTCTCTCCTCTCTCTCTCTCATCTCTCTCTCTCTCTCTCTCTCTCTCTCTCTCTCTCTCTCTCTCTCTCTCTCTCTCTCCCTTTCTCTCTCTTCTCTCTCCTCTCTCTGTCTCTCTCCTCTTTCTTCTCTCGCTCTCTCTCTCTCTCTCTCTCTCTCTCTCTCTCTCTCTCTCTCTCTCTCTCTCTCTCTCTCTCTCTCTCTCTCTCTCTCTCTCTCTCTCTCTCTCTCTCTCTCTCTCTCTCTCTCTCTCTCTCTCTCTCTCTCTCTCTCTCTCTCTCTCTCTCTCTCTCTCTCTCTCTCTCTGTCTCTCTCTCAGGGCTCAGTAAAAGCCTGCACTAATCACACACTGCCCCCTATCATTGTATCCCTCCATTACACTTAATCAAAAAACGCACCCACACCCACGCACCCACACACATTTGAGCATAAGGCGCTTAGAACTCAGTAGATAACCTGTTTTATTTACTTGAAAAGAGATCCATAAGACACCTATGTATTTTATTATAATATTTTAAACAAATAAAATACACCCCACCACCCCACCCCACCCAAACCCAGCCGCTGCAGGAGGAAAGTTCCGGGCAGCTGCTGACAAGAGAGATTTTTTGGCGGAAATTTGGTTGGCCTGACCTGTCTGTGCTCTCTTGCTGTGTGGTAGCGAGGTCTGCGTGTGCGACTTCTCAAGTCTGAAAACATTTCCTTTGGATAACAGAGGGGAAGAGGGAGAGAGAGAACCCAGTAAAAGGAGAGGGTACAAAAACATCTGTTTAACCATTTCCATACTTGCCTTATTGTCTCGTTTGAAGGATTTGCAGAAGATAAAAAAAACAACACAAAACATGGGGCCGGACTGCGGCGGTAGAGCTTTTCTTTGGTCCACCTTAATCTCAAGAGCATCCCTGCAAATATCCTGTTTCGTCGCGTAACCTTGTGGATACATAGCAGCAGTGATTTACAGACAGGATTGACACGCAGACACATACGCAGACAAAACCATGCGTTGCCACTTAAAGAAAAAAAATACCCCCCCCCCCCAACAAAAGCACAAAGTACAATCAGTCTGGTTTAAGTGTATCGAGGGGGCTGAGAAGGTTACTGTGACTGACAGCTGTCAATCCCGAGCTCCCAGACGGCATTCCTGAGCTCTTTATTGTTGACTGACTCGAGAACATCCGACCAGCCGAAAAATGACCTTCCGGTTATGTGGCAAATTCCTTTACAACTGCTCCAGTTATCCCATTAGTCTGGGTTCAAAACAACACAGTACAGGCATGTCTCCTCTGCATCAGCCGCACCAATCATGTCCACCTCTTTCCTCTTCGTCTTCTTCCTCCAAACCTCCCTTACTCTGCCGCTGATCTGATTTCCTGAGCGTGAAACATGTGTTGCGTCCGACTGTTGTCGTTGTGTCTGTCAGCCGACGGGCCCCGACGGAGACCCCAGCAGGGGCCTGGTTCTCTTGCGGAGCTTGTACCTGTAGTACTGCGCGGCGTGAGACGCGTGCCGCGGTGGCGGTGGCGGCGAGGCCTTCCTGAGCCGGCAGGTGCGTCCGTCGCCGGCGTAGTCCTCGCCACAGCGGCAGGTGTAGGAGCCGTCCGTGTTGAGGCAGCGGGCGTGGCGGCTGCACCCGTGGGACCCGGTAACACACTCGTCCTTATCTGGAAGCAGGAGAGGGAGAGGTAGAGGAGGAGAGAGAGCGAGCGTAAGTTTAAAGAGAATCTGTGGCGAGGGCATTGTGTAATAACCGTTGTCCGGACAGGAAAGCGAATCAAAAGAGAGACGTTTTCCTGTAACATTATAGAGCCTTAGTTGAGTACTTTCCGACGGTATCAATTTTTTTACTGTTTTCTTTCAGTCTTATTTGTGTCTCATTTAACTTTTTTGAGTGCTTTGGCAACGTTCATTATTTTCCTAGCCAATGAAGCCCTTTCAACTGAGAATAACATGTGGCATTGTAGCGCAGGTAAGAACCCAACCCGGGTCTCTAGAAGCCACATGGTTAGCTAACTAGCCGCCCAGCCGCCCATAACAGTTGGGTTTGGTGCATATGGAGCACGTCGACATGGATTGTAGCGTAGCAGGAATTGCATGTGTGTGTGTGTGTATATGCCCATGGCGTGCTTGAATATATTTTACTTGGTCATAGGAGATTACAAGTGAGAGAAGGAGAGAGGGAGGGACAGAGAGGGATAGAGAAAAAAGAGAGAGAAGGAGAGAGAGAGAGAGAGAGAGAGAGAGAGAGAGAGAGAGAGAGAGAGAGAGAGAGAGAGAGGAATGATACTCAGAAATAAACCGTGTCAAAAGGGAACAGGGAGATGATGTTGCAACGCTCATCAAAATGGATGTAAACATAAACAGCGCATGGGGCCCACAGCTGAGTGGGGGAGCAGCGAGAGCTCCCTTCAAATAAACACAGACTCTTAAATTCCCTGTTGCCAGGGCATATCTTCACATGATCCCCCCGGCCCTGCCAATTAAGGCAGATGAGGCGAGCATGGAGGAGGGGGAGGAGAAGTGGGAGGGTGGGGAGGTGTGTTTGGGGGGGGGCGGGGGGTAGGGATGAAGGGAGGGGGGTGCAGGGATCCACTGTAGCGACGACAGTGGCTGGTGCAAAACAGAGTGTGTTGTGGTGCTGTCCTGAGAATTCCTCACACTCACAAACGCTCACACAATCTCTTACAGTCAGACACACACACGCACACACATATACACACACACAAAAACACACACACACACACACACACACACACACACACACACACACACACACACACACACACACACACACACACACACACACACACACACACACACACACACAAAGAAAAGTGCACACATATACACATGCTAACAAATATACAACATGCGTACCACACCACATACTGTTATATGTGCTTAGTATAACCACCTGTTGTTTTCTAAAGTTTTGCAAGAAATGTGTGATCCTTTGCTCAATAGTGCATCTAGAGCAGATAGCCCTAGCTATACAATACACAACAGAAAGAGAATGACTGGATTAGACTGATGGAGACGGAGGGAGAGAGACTCAGAGTAAGACATAGAGGGAGAAAGAGACATGGTCAGAAGAAGAGAAACATAGAGGGAAAGAGAGAGAGAGAGGGAGAGAGAGAGAGAGAGAGAGAGAGAGAGAGAGAGAGAGAGAGAGAGAGAGAGAGAGAGAGAGAGAGAGAGAGAGGAGAGAGAGAGAGAGAGATGAGAGAGAGAGAGAGAGAGAGAGAGAGAGAGAAAGAGAGAGAGAGAGAGAGAGAAAGAGAGATAGAGAGAAGGAGAGACATAGAGGGAGAGAGAGAGAGACATAGAGGGAGAGAGAGAGAAAGAGAGACATAGAGGGAGAGTGAGAGAGATACATACAGGGAGAGAGAGAGAGACATAGAGGGAAAGAGAGAGAGACATAGAGGGAGAGTGAGAGACAAAGAGAGAGGGAGAGAGAGAGACATAGACGAAGAGGGAGAGAGAGATACAGAAGGAGAGGGAGAGAGAGATACAGAGGGAGCGAGAGACATACAGGGAGAGAGATAAAGAGAGAGTATTGGGTTTGAGTTGTTCTGACCTCGACACAAAACTGCACCCTGGAGTGTTCCCATGACGAAGCCGTCTTGGCACACGCACACGTAGCTGCCGAAGGTGTTCCTGCAGACCCTACGAGGTGTGCACAGGTCAGCCTGTGACGCGCACTCATCTATATCTGCAGTTACACAAACAAACAGGAACATGTCAACTCCAAGAGAACATCTTGATAAATGCACACACACACACACACACACAAACACACACACACACACACACACACACACACACACACACACACACACACACACACACACACACACACACACACACACACAACCACACACACACACACACACACACACACACACACACACACACACACACACACACACACACACACACACACACACACACACACACACACACACACACACACACACACACAGAGGCAGTCTCTCATGTTAACAGCAGGTGATGAAAAGTTTTTTTTTGGTGCTCAGAACAATCATTATGTTAAAAAAAGAACACAAGAACGTGGGAGATAAACAGGGGACAAATGAGTACCTTTACTTTGAAAGTACCCCCTTTAAGCAGTGCAACTTTGAAATGCCTATTGATGTTCACCAACAAAGAAAGACAAAAACACTTGACACGGTTAACCCCTGTAACTGATCTCCGCCACCCAGACACGTCTGTATGTTTTAGCATATTGGCTGTCAAAATTCCCTGATGATTAGTATACACACAAAAGGTCCAAATCATAGAAGACACAGTCGAAAATAACAGCAACATGAGCAAACAGTTGGCTACAACTGCTTAATGGCTAATACTTTAAATCCCCTACCAGCTTCAATTATAGTGTTTGTAAATTGATCACATTGTATTTGTCATTTTGGAGCAGCAGCATTGGAATGTAACTAAATAGGTTGGTAGTGATGTAGTTTTGGTCCTTGTTAAGTAAATAATCCTAAATGAATTGGTCATTATGGGGTTTGATCAGTATAGTAAATGTCGCCACCAGCTTCCACTATGATTCATGCTACGCTACAACGTTTCTCTTTCTGGGATGTTTAAATGTCACAATTAGTTTATTTTATAGGCCAAATACATTAACAGAATACAGTACAGCTGAGTAGTATAGTAAAGTACTGCACAGTAAATGATTGTAGTACAGGCTTAAATTAGCAGCATACTCTAACAGTATACAGTAAAAAATGTGCGGTATGCTATACTAGTACTTTGCTACTACTGGGAGGGTGTCTGAGGTAGTTTCCCACAGTCGTGGGTGGGGGTGAGTAGAGGATGGGTTGTGGACCAGTATCATTAGGAACCTTAATGCCAGAGCTTTAGCAACGCAGCGCTATTGTGTTGACCCAGGCCGTAAAGAGCAGCTTCCCTGGGTCACTGAGGAGAGGCGGGTGTGTGTGCATGTGTGTGCGTGTGGTTGTGTGTGTTTCTGCACACTGAGGTAATTAAAGGCTTCAGTGTGCTCAGGAGACAGACCTGGTGGCAGAGGCGCCAACAGAGAGCACGCTACAGATGTTTGACCTCATGTCTGACTCGGTGTGAGTGTGTCATCTGCTACCTTCTCCTTGAAAAGATGCTGACCCTAACCCAAATAAATGGTGGATTTTTAATTCAGATTATACCCGGTAGGGGAAGCATTTGAGGTCAGCTACAATGAGCTAGAGTTAGTGAGCATGTCGCAATGATCCTTTGATTAATTGATAAGTTGATCTACGGATAATGTATTGATTCTAAGTCAGCAAAATCAACTATTGTTTTAATCGTTTATTACATAAAGATACCAAGTGTTTGCTAATAGCTTCGGGAGTTACAATTTTCACGGGTTTTCAGATTATAAAGGTTCTTGGTAATTCACTACGAATTTAAATGGCATCACTTTGTGTCGATCGGTAAGCAATCACCAGTTTGCAATTATTATTGAGGACATTTCAGCGGCTAATTGATGAGTCGATGATGACCGATGTGTCCCCCTACCTTCACAGGTCTTGTTGTTGGCGGCCAGACGGAGACCCGGGGGGCACATGCAGCTCATCAACCCCCCCGTCCCCCCTTGACAGCCAAACTGGCAGCGCGAGGATGGACATCCGGGCCCCTCTAGGGAGGAAACAGAGGGAGTGGTCAGGGGGGATGACCACACACCACCTGTACGTCATGTGTCCTTGAAGAAGATACCCCTTTCACCCCCCACTACCCTCTTACGCACTTATTGTATGGTGTACATCCTGGCACTTAATCCACGCACTTAGTGTTTGTTGTACATCCTTGAACTTAAAAATAGTACTTGTGTAGCATCATATCTGAGCTAGCTTTTTTGTACACGATGGAAGGGGTTAACCTACTACCTTACTATACTGACAAGCAATATATTGTTTCTCCATCTTCCGAAAAGATTTACTTATCGAAGTCTCTTTGGATAAAAGTGTCTGCTAAATGCCTTAAATGTACATGTAAGATGGTTTACTCCTACATGCTCAACTGCTACCTTAAAAAATACCATAATTTAACTATGGATAAAAGCATCTGCTAAATGAGGAAAAAGCACAGGAGCTGAAGCACCTAGTCAGGGTCCATCCACACCACTTACAGTAGCTTAGAGGTTGACCTCTGAAACACACTGTCCTGAAAGCATGGACCTATTGACATTTCCGTGGCATTGAAATCCAGATACATTGGTCCTTGAACCCCACTCTACAGTGCCCCCTAGTTATCAACAAGGGATCCCTTTAAGTCTGCTCTGACTCACCTGTGCAGGTGTGTCTGTCTGGGCTGAGCGTGGAGCCGGGTTCACAGTAACAGCGGTAGCTCCCCTGTGTGTTCATGCAGCGATGGGAACACAAACGCTCAGGGAAACCACACTCGTTCACATCTGATGGGACACAGACACCAGAGGGGTCACCTGACATGTCATCAATAAGAAAGATAACATAGAATGTACTTCTCATACTACTACTATTGGCATATATCTACGCACAGAATACGCGCAGTAGAAACACACAACTTAAATGTATATGTTACAACAGTTGTTGTGAACAACAACAGTTGTCCCTTATTGATCATCTATTTTGTGTCACAGCCAGAGACACTAGAAAGAGTATCTTGGATATCAACTCTACCTTGATCACAATGGGCTCCCCCATATCCGCTGGAACATGTGCACGTGTCCGGGCTTGTGCACGTGCCATGGATGCAGGGCTTTCTGCACACAGCTGCACACGTGACAACACAAAATGGAAGGGTTACAAACATGCTATGATCATTTTACGATGTATGATCGCTTTCAGGAGGCTGACTGTGTGTGTGTGTGTGTGTGTGTGTGTGTGTGTGTGTGTGTGTGTGTGTGTGTGTGTGTGTGTGTGTGTGTGTGTGTGTGTGTGTGTGTGTGTGTGTGTGTGTGTGTGTGTGTGTGTGTGTGTGTTTATGCAGTTGCATAGGATTAAGGCTCATTGTAAAACCAATTTTTGGATTATCCAATGATGAATGGGAACTTGTGGAACCGCTTATTCCATTAGAGTCTATGCTGTGTTAGAATTTCCATTATGACACAGCAAGTTGTACTTCAAGTTCTACCTATCTGCTTCTCCTCAACAAATCCTAGTCACAGGTTAATGTCAAACGACGGCCAATCAATAAAACGTGGAATGTGTACATTTCCTGTCTGCTTCCCTTGGCTGAATTAAAGAAGGTACCAAGCTGATGACCTGTGACCCCCGGAGATCCCCATCGGGGAGATCCTGGTGTCAGATGGATCCACAGAGTTACTCACGCTGACAGGCACCGTTAACATTCCTCCATCCCAGGCAGCAGGATGTGTGTCGACCAGAGACACACACGCCGGGCCCGGGCTGCAGGGACAACCCTGTACGCCCCAGCGCCTCCTCCATTGACCTGTTAGTACTGGAGGGAGGTTATCACATCGTTACCTCTTGGTTATCAGATCATAGCTACGAGGATTCCGTGTTCTACTGTTTTTCGAAAAAAACAACAACAATTCGAAATAAAATTATATATTTGTCTTTTTATTTTTTTCATGTGATCTGATGACTTTAAACGCATTTTAGGTAAATCACAAATCCTATCGCTGAACTTCAGGTTATGCTAGGCCTATTGCAAAAGTAAATAGGCCTACAGCTTGAGACGGAATAGCTTTTACATAAAAAAATCCGTGGTAGTGGTTCTTTGATTTTCTTAAAGGGTAGATCGATTTCGAATGAATGCATAGCCTGTATCCTTCATACATACACCCGATTTAGGAGTAAGCCTACAAGGCAAAGGTGGTAGAATACGACTCCAACAGCGTAGTGAAATGAACGTGTCGTAAAGTGACATTTAAACGAGGTGGGCGATTTTGTGTGAATATGTCCACAGTTTGCATACCAAGCTCCATTTAATAATTCTGGTTTATGTATCCTGCAATACGGTAGCATATCAAATAGCTTATAATTCGATTCATTTTTTCTAGTAGCCTAATTCGTTAGTTTAATTGTTTTCGATGTTTTACAAGCTTTGGACCTTACCTGTCCTGGAGATGCGCAAGAGAAAAATTGATCAAGTGAAGAGTGACAATCAGCAACTGTTGGATTAATTCCATCCTTTCCCCCTTAGATTTGATTGTTCGTTTGAGTACACTACATTTCCCTGACGAAAAGAAAAGCTAGTCCTGGGATGTCGTTCAGAACAAACTCGCAGAGCCGTCGCTCACCGTGCCACCACAGCCTCAGGCTGATGTGTGGACAGGGATCACGTGACACAATAATTCTAGGTTGTGCAGAATAAAGGTGTGAGTGACAACTCACCTGGCGAAACCTGGCGGAAGCACAATGCAAACACTACGTTATATATACATACAGACAAACGATGCAGGCAGGAAGGCAGACACCACGCATTTTTTCAGAAACAAATTATAAAAAAACAGAACTTATTTTAGCACGAAATGGTGAGTGTGTGTGATTGTCATGTGTTAAGTCCACACATGCCTCCACTTGAGATCCGAGATAAACCTGATGTTTACCCCCAAGGTCAACATTACCACGGTTGTTTAGCGCCCCTGTTCTCAATCAACACTTCACTTAGTTTGACCTCAAAACAAGTCAAGACAATATCATCGATGCCTTCTTGGAAAGAGTTTTCCGAACCTTCTTGAGAGAATTAAGCATCCATGTCAGTAGATATGCCCAGGGCAGATGGGGACGAGGTAGAGAGAGATGTTCCTAACAATATAACAAGCATAAAACCCAATTAGGTCCATTTAAAGTTGCTTGTTGTGGTGAAGGGCTGGCTAGGAGATAACTGAGCTTCAGTTTTTCAAAAGGATTTTTGCCCACAGACTTTTTTTAGCGGTTTTTGATAAGTGTGCTCTTACACATGAGTAAGTTAGGAGGATGAGAACTATGAAAAACTTGTGCATGACCTGTGTTGAATTAGGACAAAGCCTCGGTCTTCCTATTCATCATTAAAAGTGAAATTCAATATCGTTCTATGTGTCATAAAATTGTGAACGCCACGAATGGAGTGAGTCTAAGAGAAGGGATAGAGTTCTGTTGCTGAAAAGTGTGTGTGTGTGTGTGTGTGTGTGTGTGTGTGTGTGTGTGTGTGTGTGTGTGTGTGTGTGTGGTGTGTGTGTGTGTGTGTGTGTGTGTGTGTGTGTGTGTGTGTGTGTGTGTGTGTGTGTGTGTGTGTCTCTCTCTCTCTCTCTCTCTCTCTCTCTCTCTCTCTCTCTCTCTCTCTCTCTCTCTCTCTGTCTCTCTATGTCTCTCTCTCTCTCTGTCTGTCTCTCTCTCTCTCTCTCTCTCTCTCTCTCTCTCTCTCTCTCTCTCTCTCTCTCTCTCTCTCTCTCTCTCTCTCTCTCTCTCTCTCTCTCTCTCTCTCTGTCCAAGACATTTCAACATTTGTTAGTCCCAAAGAGCAGATCCTCATCCCAGAAGTTATTTATTTGACTTTCTGTTTAGATAATACACAAAGAAACACAATTATAACATGCAACAATCCATTTTCAGTTCCAATTCCGGCTTTATTCACTAGATTTCCTTTTAGCTCACACACCCAAGAATGTCGAATAAATCCTTTTTTCACACGTCAAGTCAAACCTAGCCGCTACAGTGTTGTGACAGAAAAATAGGCCGTCGGAAATGATTACGACCACAAACGTTGGTCGGGTATTTATTGAGCAACAAATCAAAAGAAGTACCTTGGAATGCTCGGCCATGACCCTTCACCTGGCAGTGATTATGTGCACATGCTTTCTGGGGGTAGAGAGAGTCGGGTGGAGTGATCGGGGTTCATTGACAATCCTTCAAATGAGATTGCTTTTGATGGTTCCACTATGACAAAGGAAGAGAGATTACGAAGCCACAGGAAAAATGTATGCATAAATGCACAAAGTTGGCCTTTACAGGGATTCAACCAGGAAGATATTGGGGTTTTCCGCCGGGAATGCGGAGGAAAGGGAACATGGCATGTCATGGAGACCTGTCCCTCAGTAACTTTCCTCTTCTGTTTCTGCTGGAACCAGTGGAGTGTTCATAGTGGAGACCAGTGGATTGTTCATACTGGAGACCAGTAGAGTGCTTCTACCGAGACCAGTGGAGTGTTCATAGTGGAGACCAGTGGATTGTTCATACTGAAGACCAGTGGAGTGTTTCTACCGAGACCAGTGAAGTGTTCATAGTGGAGACCAGTGAAGTGTTCATAGTGGAGACCAGTGGATTGTTCATAGTGGAGACCAGTGGAGTGTTTCTACCGAGACCAGTGGAGTGTTCCTACTGGAGACCAGTGGAGTGTTTCTACTGAGACCAGTGGAGTGTTTCTACTGGAGACCAGTGGAGTGTTTCTACTGAGACCAGTGGAGTGTTTCTACTGAGACCAGTGGAGTGTTTCTACTGGAGACCGGTGGAGTGTTTCTACTGAGACCGGTGGAGTGTTTCTACTGGAGACCAGTGGAGTGTTTCTACTGAGACCAGTGGAGTGTTCCTACTGGAGACCAGTGGAGTGTTCCTACTGGAGACCAGTGGAGTGTTTCTACTGTGACCAGTGGAGTGTTTCTACTGGAGACCAGTGGAGTGTTTCTACTGGAGACCAGTGGAGTGTTTCTACTGGAAAGACCAGTGGAATCTTGCGGCTGGGGATCAGTGGAGTGATTGCATCAAATTAACCCAGTTGTGCATCAATGCTGTAGTTCCAAAAGTTGAGTGAGACAATAGCTGTGACCAGAATTTACATCTGGGATAAAAGTTACAATTCCCATCCATATTACATTTCAATTGATATTTGGTTGAAAGAAATGTAGGCCTGATGTTATCCTTCTAAACCAACTTTAAAACTGTGTAGTATATGTTAGTACCTTGGTTAGTAAGTATTCAGTAAAGATTACCATTGAGAGGACGCAGGAATCCATACGTTACCAATCCACTTCTATTGCTTGCTATATGGGAGATGTTTTTACCATCAAACCCGAGGATGATAGACATCCAGGAGGTCAGAGGTCAGAGAAGCCCTGCATGGGGAGTCGCCCAGGTGTGAGAGTTCAGAGGTCGGGGGTCAGTGACAAGGTCACCAGACCTCATGACACCTTCAATGGCCTGATGAGGGCAGCAGGGACACTGACAGAGGAGGAGGAGGAGGAAGAGGAGGAGAATGTTTGGAGGAGAAGAAGGAGGAAGGGGAGCAGTAGGAGGAGAAGGACAAGGAGGGCACTATGACAGATACGAGGGGCGACAGGCAGAGGGAGCATCAGTCTTGTCTCTCACTCTGTGGCATTTCATCATCGCCTGTGGGCGGGGTAGGCCACGTTGACATACCCCGCCCCCCTTTCACGAAACCCCTTTATATTGGTGCTGCTGTCATTTCCCATGCAGAAAAACAAAGGGGTCGCAATTCAGAGACACACAGGTGTGTTCGTGAATGCACACTCACACACAAACATACACAGACACACACAATCTAACATGGAATTATACAAATGGGAACGTCACCAAAAGATTCCTGCCTCCCTTTCTTCTTCTCTGGCTTTTTATTCTTGTGTGTATGCAAATGTACTATTTGTTTGTTTGTGTTCTATTCATCTCATCTCAGGCCCTCAGCCTTTCAGGCCTACTCATATTCTCCTTCCCCCTATCCTCACAAGCAGAATGCGTTTTGTATAATTACCTTCTTCGCACAACTGAAGGTACAGCATGTACTGGAGAGTGGCAGCGGTGCGATACACCACAGCCATTAGACACAGAGCTTTGGAAGGATTAGCAGGAAGAGAAATCATCCACCACTACCACCACATCCACCACCATCGCCTCCACCAGCCCCACCACCACTGGCACTAGCAGCAGCAACACCTCCACCGCCACCACCACCACCAACACCACCACCATCACCACCACCACCACCACAACCTTCAACCCCAACATCACCACCTTCACCACCACCACCGTCAAACACAACACTACCACCTTCAACCCCATCACCTCCGCCTGCAACCCCACCACCACCACCTCCACCCCAGGCAACCCCACTTCAACCCACCACCTCCAACCCCAAAACCACCTCCAACCCCACCACCAACACCACCATCTCCCACCCCTACTACCACAACCACCACCTCCACCACTATCAACACCACCATATCTACCCATAAGCATCCTCCTCAACCTCCTACACCAAAAGGACCCAGCTCCTCATCCCCCCGCTCTACCCCCTACACCAACACCAACTGGCACCACCCCCACCACCCCCCTCCACCTCCACCATCACCACAGGCAGTCTCTGTACCAAACCCAGAATTAGGGCACTGGCACTGACAAGGCTGTGCAACCGGAGAACATCAAGCTTTGCAAAGGAGCCAGATCGCTCCCCTCATGAAGAGCGCTCCCCACATGTTTCCTGCTGGGACACTGGCGAAGTGTAATATTTCACGTTGACGTTCTGTATTTTATTAAGTGGAAGGTCGTAATCTTTCCGTGACCTGCTGTCTCTGGAATGCTGCTGATCTGTTTATTATTGATTCAGGACAGTGTGTAATCGTGCCTCAACAGCAACTCTAATGTGCATGTGTGGCACTGTGTGTGTGTGTATGTGTTTGGAGAGGGATTTATGCGTGTGTGTGTGTGTGTGTGTGTGTGTGTGTGTGTGTGTGTGTGTGTGTGTGTGTGTGTGTGTGTGTGTGTGTGTGTGTGTGTGTGTGTGTGTGTGTGTGTGTGTGCGTGTGTGTGTGGAGGGGGGGTATGTGTGTGCGTGTCTGTGTGGGTGTGTGTGTGTGTGAAGGGGAGGGGGGATGTGTGTATGTGTGTGTGTGTGTGTGTGTGTGTGTGTGTGTGTGTGTGTGTGTGTGTGTGTGTGTGTGTGTGTGTGTGTGTGTGTGTGTGTGTGTGTGTGTGTGTGTTTGTGCAAACATATGCTGCTATAAGGATTCACAGATTGCTCCAGAAAACGGTGGTCTTTCACAGTGGGCAACCCTCTCTCTTATAAATAGGCACTGCTAAAGATGTACCAATAAGGTTTGATTATTAATAACATATATCCTCAGGGGTTCCTTCATTTATTAAGGACTCAATGTATATTTGAATGCTGTTGTGCTTTTTTTTTTTATCTTCGGCATTGTTTTCATAGTAGATGATAGTTCTTCAACCTTTTTGTTACGGTCCGCACGCACGCGCACCCACACGCACACACAGTCACACAAACGCACACGCACACACACACGCACAAACGTGCAGAAAAACACACGCAAAAACACACACACACACATACACACTCAGACACTCACATGCACAAACACACACACGCACACTCACACGTACACACGCTCCCACCGACCGACCCACACACACATACACAGATGTGCACCAAAGCACACACGCACACACACACACACAAACACATACCGACCCACACACATCGACACACACACACACACACACACACACATGCACATCCCCAAACGAATACCCATACAGCACATGCACGAGCGAGATCACACACACACACGCACACACACACACACACACACACACACACACACACACACACACACACACACACACACACACACACACACACACACACACACACACACACACACACACACACACACACACACACAGACGAACACACACCATCTAACAAACTCCCCACCATGCACGTACAAAGCGCCTGACCCCGGAGGGTCCAGCGCGAGCCCAGAGCGCGCCCAGAGCTCTCTGCGGCCGGTCCTCCATTGACTCCTGCTGATGTAAGCCCGAGATGAGCTGTGCAGATTAGGAGAGCAGGCAAACAACGGGGTCCTGCCAAGATGAGCCACAGTGTATACAGATTAATACAACAATACCGCCGCACGAGCGCTGCCGTAAACCATTTGCATAACTCTTTTTAATGTGTTTCGGAAAAATGTCCGATGCCTTTTTTCGCTTTGAGGAGATACTTCGGCGCGTGGAAACTTGTGCCTAGGTGGTCCGTTCCACACGACACACGCGCTGTTTACTCCCCCGGGCAGAGGATCACACAGAAGGGAGGCAGACAAAGAGAGATGTGTTGCCTTTGACAGCCATACACACGCCCCGTAAAAACACAGGCACGCAGACACACACACATAGACACACACACACATACCCATTTGTGTGTATGGGCAAAGAAGGAGACATGCATTCACATGCACACACAAACACACACACACACACACACACACACACACACACAAAGGCATGCATGAATGCATGAATGCATACACACATACCCACATACTTGTATATGAGCAGACGCAAACCCAGATACACACACAAAGACACACACAGCCACTCACAGATGCACAGACAGGCACACACACAAACACACACACACACAAACACACACACACACACACACACACACACACACACACACACACACACACACACACACACACACGCACCCACGCACACACACACATACACACTCAAACACAGAGACACACTGATACAGCCTCATCTGGACCGAGTCAGACTAATTGGATTCATGGTCCGGATGAGGCTGCACACCTGCTGCACATGCTGTGCCCACGTTAAACCAGCCTTCACCACGCACATTTAGGGAGACCACCTATCGCATGTTACCCCTCATGCTCGGTATCATTATCATCTCAATCTCTGCAATAAACCGGTTTCTAACATCCCAACCCTCTGTTGAAGGTGGGTTTAGGAAAGTAAGAAGAGGCACCACGATGGAGTATGGCAGAAACATTGCTACATGTGCCTTTCTCTTTAACTTTGTGTGATTGCCAGGCGTTCCCTCCACACATGCCTTCAATGAGGCGCATGTAATTAACCTGATGTTTACCCCCAAGGTCAACGTGGTCATGCTTGTTTAGTTATTTGGATCAAACCAGAACCCTTCCCTGTTCTCAATCCACATTTCACATTCTTAGACCTCAAAACCCATGTCACTGGTACATTTATCCATATCTTATTTTAAATTTGCTGCATCAGAGCGAACACCATATGCTTGGTAGCAACCCATGCTTTACCCATGATGCAATGCAAACTACCTTTTGACCTTCCCCCGCCCCAACCTCCATTCCTCGCCCCCCGCCCTTCCACCATTACCATTACATCACTCCTACCTGTCCCCCCCTTCCCCCCCACGACAGACACACACACACACACACACACACACACACACACACACACACACACACACACACACCCGCGATTGACCCGACTATTGGCTTTACTCCATATTGTGTATGGGTGTGTATGTGGGTGTTTGTGTGTATGTGTGTGTGTGTGTGTGTGTGTGTGTGTGTGTGTGTGTGTGTGTGTGTGTGTGTGTGACAGATTGAGCCCCAGTGGGATGTGTAATTGCATCATTTCGTGGATGTGAGTCAGTTCTCTGGTCCAAAGATGGGGAACAGGCATGGGATGGATGAGAGACAGAGAGAGAGAGAGAGAGAGAGGAGAGAGAGAGACAGAGAGAGAGAGAGAGAGGGAGAGAGAGAGAGAGAGAGAGAGAGAGAGAGAGAGAGAGAGAGAGAGAGAGAGAGAGAGAGAGAGAGAGAGAGAGAGAGAGAGAGAGAGAGAGTGTGGATGGAAATAGAGAAGAAGGGAAATATTGACAAGTGTACAACCCATTTGTAGATTGAGGAGAACTAACATGATCATGGAAGAAATCATTCGAAATATATTTTTCAAGACATTCAAGGAGTTTGGACTGTTTCACACGCGGTAACACCGACTGCAACACGAGTAGGAGTAAAAAGTGATCGCAAATGAGGCAAAGGGGGAAAAAAATAGAACTAATGACTAATCCAGTTGACTGACAAAGGGCGAGCAGCGTGGACACCCACAGGTCGTTATGACAGGAACTCTCCGGGTTCAAGAACAGAGAACCCAGGGTCCTCCGTGGTGGGGGGGGGGGGGGGGGGGGGGGGGGGGGGGGTGGAGGAACGGGCAGACAAGAAAAGGAGACGCGGCCTTACATAAATCAAGCGCTCTGCCTCCAAGGTGGTCGTGGAGAGCTTTTGGGGGGGTTGGTAGGGGGGGGGCGGGGGGGCGGGGGGGGGAGCGGGGGGGGGGTTAGGGGTTTGTTTTGATATGCGATAAGCTGTGGGTAAGCGAGGCAGGAGGAAAGAAAGGACAGCAGCAGTTGGTCAGGGGGTCTGTAAGCGTGTCTTCGTTAGTCATTCGTCAAGCTCCGGGAATATGAGAATTCACTGGCTGGCTGGCTGGCTGGCGGGCTGGCGGGCTGGCGGGCTGGCTGGCTGGCTGGCTGGCGCTCATGCATAACACACTGGTACGGCTCAGAGGCCCACTCTGAGGCAACGCAGGGTAAACACATGAGGTCATAGAATACGCCACGCAATTAGGGGTGTGACAAAGCCAGATATACAACTGAGCGGGGGCGGGGGGCGGTTAGGGGAGGGGTTTGACATGACATGCCGGACATTCACACACGCTGGGTACATGCGCATACACACACACACACACATGTCACACACCCACTGATACACAATACTCTCTCACACACACACACACACACACACACACACACACACACACACAACCACCACACACACACACACACACACACACACACACACACACACACACACACACACACACCGACTAAAGAAACAACACTGACATACAGAGCACGCTGAAACAACAACTGTGCGTGTTTACACAGGGTGAATCCGATGATGTCATATAAATCAATTTGATGGAAGTGGCCTGGGCTCTGTTGGCTCCAAGCTGCTGCCGGCACAGACACACACACACACACACACACACACACACACACACACACACACACACACACACACACACACACACACACACACACACACACACACACACACACACACACACACACACACACACACACATGGCATAGTGACATCTACCAGCATGTGGCTACAGAAAGACATCTCACATTGCTTAAGTAAGACAAACACGTTGGTTTACCGGAGGGTTTTGTTGACCTTCCTTGCATTTCAGCCACTATGTTATGTGAAATTCTCAATTCCTTAATAAACAAAATATGCAATGGGATATTCTGACTGGAAATTCATTTTAAGAATCTGAAGTGAATCATGTGCGAAATCTGAGGCTGATTAAGATGTCGTTTTTTGACTTCCAAAAAGAAATCTCCATGTCTATAAGTCATATGATAGAAATACAGAAAACACAAATAAATGCCGGATAGGCCGGCCAGACAGTTGACAGATGCTTATAAAAGAATGATGGCTGATGTGGGACTTGCATAACTGTTGATGTCTCGGTGCTGATGATGTCCATGTTCATCAACTGCAAGCAGAACCAAACACCAAGAGACACCATAAAGCATGTCAATACATGTTTGATCCCTCTCCCTGTACCTGTCACACAGAACTAAGAAGAGTAAACACTACAAGAAAAGGAGTAAATAGTAAAGAAGAAGAGAGAAAAGACATGAGGGAGGAGAGGAGAAATAAGAAGAGAATGTAGGAGATGAAATAAAAGAAGAACACACACACACACACACACACACACACACACACACACACACACACACACACACACACACACACACACACACACACACACACACACACACACACACACACACACACACAGGAGAAGAGGAGAGGAGTGGAGAGGAGAAGAGAACAGAGGTGAGGAGAAGAGATGAGAGGAGAGGAGATGAGAGGAGATTAGAGGAGAATAGAAGAGAGAAGAGGAGAAGATTGGAGAGAAGAGGAGAGAAGAGAAGAGAAGAGAAGAGAAAAGAGAAGAGAAGAGAAGAGAAGAGAAGAGAAGAGAAGAGAAGAGAAGAGAAGAGAAGAGAAGAGAAGAGAAGAGAAGAGAAAATAGGAGTCAATAGAAGAGATGGGTAGAGAGGGTAAATCTCTAACTGTGATTTGTAATCAGGTTGCTGGGGGATCCTCAAACAACGGTATCTGTCTTATCCGTTACACAGCTCTTTTTCCTGGGCTGTCTGTCTCTCTCCTCCCCGTGCCACCCATTAAGGAGAAGCTTGCGGCGACTGCCTCCCTCGTGTATACAATATCATAGCATGCACTTCCAGCCATTTTGGTTCCTACAAATATTTGGTATACAAGCTCTTCATGTTTATTCAAAGTACCGGGTTACACTGTTTGGGAATGATGGACAGACGAGAGCACTTTCAGGAGAGCAAAAGAAAACCATTCCAAATTAAAAGTAATGATACATGCCACAGATAGTGTATGAAGTCAAATAGACACTGCCGGATCTCCACCGGACAGTTCCAAATGGCCACGCCATTTTGATTGGCTCTGACCGGTGCACAGACTACTTAGTATTGCATTACTCTAAATATGGCAGCTTCAGTGTGTGTATGTGTGTGTGTGTGTGTGTGTGTGTGTGTGTGTGTGTGTGTGTGTGTGTGTGTGTGTGTGTGTGTGTGTGTGTGTGTGTGTGTGTGTGTGTGTCTCTCCGTGCGCGTGTCGGTATCTGTGTGTATGTTTGTGTATGTGTCTGTGTATTTACGACAGCGAGTGTGTGGGTGGTCTCCGCCGCTATCATTACACAGCACAGGGTTTTTGATTGATATTTCTTTCAAAAAAAGGAAATTAATATTGCCATCTGCGATCGCTATTACATGTGGGACTGTGGGTTTGTATGTATGTAATGCGTTTTACCGTTTATGTGTACTTCAGTCAAACAAGGAGAGGAATTCCACATTCTCTACTATTTGAAATACAGACTCGACTTTGTTTTGGAGTGGATGTCACGTCATGTCACATTGAAAAAAAGCTAAAAAATAACATTTACGGCACACATCAACGGAAAAATACAGATTTGACTCCTCCGTCTTCAGCGAAACGAAAGAAGACGCGTAAAAACCCTCCTTTCATCTGTCTTAACCTCTCTCTTTCCCCTCGCGCAGGCAGGCTTTTCCATTCAGGCGAAGGTGAAGGGAAACCTTGGGCAGGGGTCCATGTTGGCACCGGTCTAGCCTAAACATTTTCTCAACATCTCTCTCTTTCTCTCTCTCTGTACTTTATACCTGGTCAGAGGAGGAAAAACCATTAGTGGAAATGTGGCAGCTGAGGCCCCAGAAATGAGACAGTTCCTAGCAAGAAGCCATGCCCAGCTGGACGCGTTTCTGGGCAGAGCTTGTTGCTGGACACCTGTAAGGTCATGTTTATTGGCCTTTGCATTAGTTACCAAACCCAATAAGCAATCACTTCTCTCTGTGTGCAACAGGTACATTTTCATTAACCAATTATAGGATACCCCCCCCCCCCACACACACACTCACACACACACACACACACACACACACTGACAAAGAACGCTCAACTTCCAAGTATTTCTGTCATGCTATAAACTTTAATAGACATATTGATATTTTTGAACAGACACATCCCTAGTTTTATTTACAATACATGAATACAAAATAAAACAGACAGTACAATGGTAAAAACAATGTAAAGAACTTAAATAATTATTTTATTTTGTGTAACTACTTAAATAATGTAAAATGGTCATTCACACCATGCCGTCTGAGCAGCTACAATGCAACTTTCACATTAAGTGCTAAAAAAAATGATCATTTCCACTTTACAGCATGAACTTTTATTTTCACTCAATAGAAGCAGGGAGAAATAATTTATTTCAACAAGCAGTTTGCAGGGCAGGAGATGGACAACAAAGGTAGTTGCGTTCGTCACTTTCAGGCAGTGTTTATCCGTCAATACCTTTTTTTTTACGTTCACGTGGGTTGATGTGGCAATGTCATTAGTTCGGGGAATTTACAACTGGCAAAATGTCAATGAGCTCAGAGTGAAGCGTCAGCTAAGTTGTGTGTGTGTGTACGTTTAAACTGTATGGAACCAGCTCACTAATCGCAGCCCCAGATAAAACCTTTAATAATTCTGCATTCAAATTGTTGCCAGATATCTTGAGAGTCAGATATCTCTCACGCCCCCCCCCCATCGATCAGAAGCCTTCCGCTCCACAGGTTAAGATCTGGATCTCACACACTCTTGATCTCCATCTTGATCTATCTTTGAGAAGCAACTTCTGACAGTGGTAACACCACATCATGCTGATGGGATTATGTATGTGTGTATGTGTGTGTGTGTGTGTGTGTGTGTGTGTGTGTGTGTGTGTGTGTGTGTGTGTGTGTGTGTGTGTGTGTGTGTGTAAGAAGTGGGACCTGGCCAAATGCTCTCTCCAATGCTGTGTGTGCAAGCGTAGACATGCATTTCTTTGCAACACTAAAACCAAAAAAAAAATACAATCACAAACGCAAATGTGTGCTTGTGTCTCTCCTTTCTAAACAGTGGAGGAAGAGAAGGGTGAAGTGGAGAAGAAGTACAACATGAAATGGCATTATGACCTCACAAGTTAGGGTAAAACTGCTCACCGTTTGCTCTCTCCCTCCCATATATTATAACCCTTTAGAAAAATAAACCCTTCTCTATGATAGCAATAGAAGTGTAGTACTATAGTACTGCTATAGATATTTCTTTATGTGAAGTAGTTCTTAGCTCAGCTCTATTGGAAATATATATCCAGTCGCTACTAATCCCGTCATAGAAACTGAAAACTGGTCTGGAGGTTCAGTGTGTGAGACAATGCAATTTCTTTTTATTAAACCATACCTCTCTATTTGCGCTTATATTCTGTTATTGAGGGTGGAATTGCCGTCTTTGTGTCCCAAAAATGATGTTATATTCATTTTTTTTTATAAAAGTTTGAAAAATGAACATTAACAGAAAAATACAGTGCATATATGAGCGAGGACCTCCACGTATAAAACGAATGAACTGGTGTTGACAACAGAAGGGATGAGTCGCTTATGAAGTAGATAACAGTTACCTGTTGGTGCTGATGGTCTGTACATCGATGGCTAGTGTTGAAAACCCACGTCTATTCCAATGTTAACAAAAATACCTCTACTGATTTCTGTGCCCATGTATGTGCCCAAAAAACGAAAACAACTTGACATCAGAGTTGAGACACAAACAAAACGCCCCTATTAGCCTCCATCCGTGCCTTCAAAAACAGATCAGCACAAGCCGACTCGGCGGTGCTCTTCATGACCTTACCAACATGACAATAAACCTCTAAAAACGTGTTGTTGATCGGTATTACTGTTAATATGGATGCTGCTGAAGCAATGTTCCTTGAAAGTCTGTTTTTTTTTTTGTACATCAACGTTTATTTTGCTTAGGTTTGTGTTGAAGAGAGCTCTTCCCGCGTGAAGGAAGCCCCCATCCCTGCTCCTTAGAAAATGAATCACTAGGCAGCTAATGACAGGAACAGTTCTGGTCCGAAACGCCTCAGGCATCCGTACGGAGGTCTTCGTCTAAGGTCGAGCACGGAGCCGGAGAACCACCCAAGGTATTCAGCTTTAAAATTGCTGTTCCTCTGTAGCCTCCTCTTCTCTCTGGCTCTATTGGAGAGCTGTGTGTGTGTGTGTGTGTGTGTGTGTGTGTGTGTGTGTGTGTGTGTGTGTGTGTGTGTGTGTGTGTGTGTGTGTGTGTGTGTGTGTGTGTGTGTGTGTGTGTGTGTGTGTGTGCGTGTGTTTGCGTGTGTCGTGTGTGAGTGTGTGTGTGTGTGTGTGTGTTTGTGTTTGTGA
>NC_079414.1:17090101-17132601 GCF_026213295.1 Gadus chalcogrammus | reverse complement strand
TGGGGAGAGTGTTATGGAGGGGACCACCCGAATTCGTAACAAGACCCCCCCCCCCCCCCCCCCCCTCCCCCCATACACACCAGCACCACCCCTCGTTCACACCCCCAGCCTGTCCTCCCTCCCTTGCCCCCCCCCCCGCTGTAACGAGATCCTAATAACTAATCCGGAGTCAAGGCCCTAGCCGCCGCCGCCGCCGCCGCACCACCACGCCTCCACAACACTACAGACTAAACAGGTCCCGCAGAACCGGGACCAGGAAAGCAACGCATCGTTCCTCAGGAGCGGGGAAAGGCGTCCGGTCAGGGGCCGCGCCAGAGTACATAAATACAGAAGGGGGGCCGTTTGGGGCGGGGGGCCCCTGTGGTGGAGTTAATTGTGCGCAGCCCTGGGTGGCGCTGTCAACGGCAGTAGAAATAATTAGCTGGAGATGTGTTGTTATGTGGGCCTTTTGAGTTTTTATTATTGTTTTGATTCCGGGAGTACACAAATGTCTCTCTCTCTGTGTTCAGGGTTGTTTCTATGCCTGATTGTCCGTTGACGACGGCCGAATGGAAGCCTTAAAGAAACATTATTATTATTATGTTATTATTATCGTGCGACCTGTGTGGGCTCTGCTGGCTTCAACCTATCGGGCTCTAGGGGCCTTGCTTTGAGACATGAAACCCTCCCGCTGTAAGCTGGAGGATCCCCAGCCTCTCTCTGTGGCCCAGCTTCAAGTGCGCTGGCACCGGCAGGGCCAGCCCAGCGCCCAGGGCCTGGCCAGCACCCAGGGCCAGGCCAGCACCCAGGGCCAGGCCAGCACCCAGGGCCAGAGCCCAGAGCCAGGCCAGCATCCAGGGCCAGGCCAGCACCCAGGGCCAGGCCAGCATCCAGGGCCAGCCCAGCGCCCAGAGCCCGGCCAGCACCCAGGGCCGGAGCCCAGAGCCAGGCCAGCACCCTGGGCCAGAGCCCAGAGCAAGGCCAGCGCCCAATGGCCAGGGCAGTGCCCGGAGCCAGGCCACAACCAGGGCCAGGCCAGGCCAGCGCCCAGGGCCAGGCCACAACCAGAGCCAGGCCAGCGGCCGGAGCCCAGAGCCCGGCCTCCAGACAGACTCCTAATGAGCAGCTGGTTTGAATTGGATGGTGAACAGGTTGGCTCGGGGGCTCTGGGTGACCTTACTTGGGTTTCTCTTCCCGGGCCGGCCGGCCGTAAGATATTACGGGGAATGATTCAATACCATGTGTGTGTGTGTGTGTATGTGTGTGTGTGTGTGTGTGTGTATGTGTGCGAATGGTTGCCTGTTTCCTATTGTTTGAAAGACCCAATTCATTTTGTAGTGCATCAGATTCAGCGGGAACACTGATGTGTTTTTCATGATCTCACATACGCGGTGGGGAGAATTATGAATGAACTAATGATAAAAAAAACAATAACAAAACAACGTGTTCTCACCCAAAACCATCCACCGCCAACACAACTGCCAGCCCTCCTCCATGCAGAACACAGACTAGTGGCAGTACATAATTCACTTAAATCTTGAATTGCATTATAGACTGGGCTGAGGCTAAACGTTGTCCAAGGCCACTGTGGCAGAATAAACCCGCCTCACTGGCACCAGACTTCACTTAAGTGGATATTATACTTGGACAGGATACAACTCTCCTCATGCAGCAGGTCTGGACCAAGAAATCACAGACATGGATATTGGTGGACGACCAATCACAAGCCTTAATACAGCACAACAAAAACAGGTTCTGGTTTAAAGAACATGAAATCCCATTGCTGAACGAGGCTCTGTACCTTTTGGGGTCCACCAGCTTGTAGAGCTTCCCACTGTGAGACTGCGCCATGCTTTTACTGCTCGCTAGAATGTAGACCTCGCCTGTGGGAGAGAGAGAGAGAGAGAGAGAGAGAGAGAGAGAGAGAGAGAGAGAGAGAGAGAGAGAGAGAGAGAGAGAGAGAGAGAGAGAGAGAGAGAGCGAGAGAGGAGGGAGGAGGGAGGGAGGGAAAGAGAGTGAGAGACGTACATACATGAGAGCCTGTCTAATTGCATTATTAACTTTAACAGTTCCTTTCGGTTTTATACACTGTCTGTGCCCCAGCACTTAACCTTTAAGCTCAATTACACCCGGAGACCCCTGCTGACAAACAAGTAATTAGCAGACTATAGTTTCACTGTGTGCTGCTCCACAAGTGTCTACAGTAAGAGAGGGGAGGACAGGAGGGGCAGAGAGGGGAGAGGGGCGGTAAAGAGGATAGGGGAATAGAAGGAAAGGAGGGGAGAGGAGGGGAGAGGATTGGAGAGGGGAGGAGAGGATTGGGGAGGGGAGGAGAAGAAAGGAGAGGAGGAGAGATGAGAGGAGAGGGGAGGAATAGAGTTGAGTGGAGAAGAAGGAGGGGAGAGGAGAAGAGACGACAGGAGACGATAGGAGAGGAGAGGAGATGATAGGAGGAGAGAAGATGAGGGGGGAGGAGAGGAGAAAGCAGCACAAAAAGAGGAAAAGATAGAAACGGGGGCGGGTAGAAGGGTGCTGAGTTGGGTTCAGGCCCCCGTGAATCTGCTCATGCTATTGAACTCTGAAGAATGTAACAGGGCTGGATGCTCATGACTAGAAACCAGACAAATAATATAACGAGGAACAAACCCGCAAGAAGGTTCTATATGGGGGGACAAATTGTTAACATGTGCCTGTTGGGGGCCCTTTCTTTCAGTGTTGGGACGGATGCCCACCTCTCCACAGTTCTTACATTACTCGCAAATCATGAACAAATGCAAATAATGACTCCAAGGCCTTGCGGCGCATGCTGGTTCCAGACTGGAAAACAACAGCGAGACGCTTCATGAATCTCCGATTGAGAATGATCCTTTATGTCTAATTAAAGTCTACGTGTAAAAGTTCAACAAGCTCTTAAAGCGCCTAAAACAACCCGGACATATCAATTGTGATCAAGAGTGATTTCATTATCATAATTAACGAAATCACATCTTTTGATTGATGTATTCTACGAATAAAATATGCTGGCCAGCCCGTCCCTCTCTAGTTGTTTACAAGGATCGTGTTATCGCAAACCTCTTTCAGTCCCACCACCTAGCAAGCCGAGTCATGATGGTTTGCTTCACATAGTTAGAGTGGACGACCAACTGGGTGGGCTTCTAAAAGTCCCCCACCTCCTTACTGGGAGGGGCTGAATTTTATACATAGCGACTTTAACCGCCATGCGAATTCTAGCTATATATTTTTTCGGATCAACTTTAGTATTAGATTATTATCAGGCAGAAGCGTTTATCTCAAGAGCCTCACAGTGGACTTAAGCACCAGGGGCTAAGGACCTCAGGCTCAAGGATGCCAACTGGTATCAGTGTGAACCTCGGGAATCGAGCTCAGGACCTTTGGGTTGGGAGTCAGGACCCTAACAACTACCCTAGCCACTACCCTATATAGACAAACAACTCATAAACTGGGCTTGTGTGAGTTATCGTATGGAAATCAGTGTTATTCCAGAATGAAGAAGCAGCTTCTTAATAACTAGCATTTTACTGAGGAATCTCGTGAGAAGATTCAAAATGTGGTTTGAAAGCAAATCAGTCGTGTGTTTGTACAAAATGCGAGAGCGTTATTCAGTGGAAACTTCTTCATTAAGGACTATACTATCAAAATATTTTTGAAATATGTTTCCATATACAACTCTCAATCTTTCTAAACAATAGTTGTTTTTATCCAAAATGTTGAAAGGTTGTCATTTTGTGTAAACACAGCGTTGCAGTTGGATCCCATGCTCTGACAATTTGCCTGGTGTCTGCTTTAGCTGGCACAGTGGGGCTTAATGAAAGAGAGAGAGAGAGAGAGAGAGAGAGAGAGAGAGAGAGAGAGAGAGAGAGAGAGAGAGAGAGAGAGACAGAGAGAGAGAGAGAGAGAGAGAGAGAGAGAGAGAGAGAGAGAGAGAGAGAGAGAGAGAGAGAGACAGAGAGAGAGAGAGTGAGAGAGAGAGAGACAGTGAGAGAGAGAGAGATAGAGAGAGAGAGAGACATAGAAAGAGACAGTACTCGATAGAGAGACAGACAGGGAGAAAGAAATGGAGAGAGCGCTAGAAACAGAAAGAGAAAGCACTAGAAAGCACCAACTTCAAGAGAGAGAGAGAAGAAAACTGATCTCACGAAAGAAAAACACAGATGCGAGTATTTTGACAACAGTCAAAATACTCCAAACAGATACCAAACTGAGAGTTACAAAGAAACAACGATCAGTTGTGTCCCAGTGCTCACCAAGCTCGTCCTCCCCGAAGCCCAGTATGTGTCCCACCAGCGTAGAGCCACAGGAGCCGGCGGAGCCCAGACACAGGGGCCTCTCCTGCCACTGCTCCGCTGGGCTGGCGGGGGCCGGCGACGGGACCTTCTGGAGGATCCTCAGGTTGCTAAGGCAAACACAACCCATGGAAACACACAGTCAGGATATGGCGCATCGTTGATAGGCGACCATACTTTGAAAAAGTTACACACCCCAAAGTATGTATTGTATAAACGCACGTCATTAATAAAAAAAAATTGGTTTTGTTTCCAGACAACATATGAAAACAACTTTTACTTGTTGTGACACTTGTTTAATAGCACCCTTTCCAATCCCCCCCCCCCCCCCCACCCCACATACGGACACCGTATGGTCCACATGTTGGAATTTAAGAAGAGGCGTTTTTCTCATTAGAAAATAAACGTCATCGTTCCTTAACCGCAGTATGTTTGCATTCTAAAATCAGGCTCAGATTTGTCCGAGCTCTCGCTGCGTGCCGGCTCCCGATGACACTTGGTTTACACTATCGTCAAATGTAAAGGAAAATCGGACGATTGCGATGAATTACAAATAGCAAACGGTGGTGAGAGCAGCACGGTGTCTTGGATGCTGCGTCTCCATGAAAGATGAATTTGCAGAGCCACAGAGGATACACACAAATTAATCATCACTGTCTTAAGCTCACCTTGGCTTTGGTTAAAAGAGTTCAACCCTAGCCGGTGTTGCCATGCCATGCCCTGCTACCAGTTGACTAACTATCACATACTCGTGATAAGAGTGTGTTTTCTTTCCCTCGATTCGTTTTTCTTTTTCAACGGAGCTCTTCAAAAGGTGACTTACGTACCCACTCGTGTCCCCGAACACAAAGCTGCCGTAGAGCCTCCGGGACTGGCAGCCCCGGTAGATGAAGCCGCCCACCGGCACGGCGCCGCCGCTGGCCTGCAGGTCGTACACAGAGGACTCATGTTCTGCAGGAGGAAGGAGAAACAACAGGCAGGGAAGACCTTGTGGATGAGAACTGGTGTGAGGTCTGCCGGTATAGTCATTGATTCAGTATGTTCTCAACTAAAATTGAGTGTCACTTTTTCACTTTTGGTCGTTATGATTGTGCAGTGCTTTTACTCCAATTATTACAGTGACTCCAATCATGATGGTCCTCAACGTTCTTTGGAGCTTGAACTAGTTGCTCATGGGTTGCTCTGGCAGAGTGATAGTAAAATCAGATGAGAACATGCCAATGCCAAAACAGAGTTAAACAAAAACGATGTTGAATAACTATACAAACAACTAGCAAAATAAATCAACCAACCACTAAAACCAAGCGAGTGCTCAGTCATACTGACGTTTTTTGTTTATCGTATCGTATGACAATGGCTGAAAAGTGACAATACACAGCCAGATTCCTAAGTGATATAAGGTGGTGTACTTTCTATTCTCGGTTTAAACCAAACAAAACAAGCTCTGGTGTCAATCTTGGTCACAACTAACCAGAAACAAAACAAATGTCTCTCTGTTTCATTTTGTCTGTGTCGTTTTAGAAACTTGCATAAGAGTTTTTTTAAGAGACCGCTGTTGTTGATTATTGTCTGAGTGTGCCTCATCTCCCGAAGAATTCACCGGCCCCGCCCCTTCTATCTGTGCAGGGGGGCCCCAGTCCGAACCCTGTCTACAAAGTTATTGCTGATAGCCGTAGCATGATAGCCATAAATCATACTCCACGCCACATAGTTGTCGTTGATTTTTTTTCCTTTCTTCGTCTACGTTAAAAACATTTCTCTGTTTCTACTCAACTGATTGTTCTGCGAGCACAGAGGGAGGGCAGCCAACACACCATCCTCTCTCACACAACAATAGTGAGAGAAAATTCATAAAAAACAGATGTTCCTCCGATTCCTCGAGAAGGGAGGAACAGGGAAAACGTTATCTAGCGAGAATGATGAATCTAGTAGAAGATACCAGTACATTCTCCCCTAAGATGCCATATCCAAGATGTTCCACAAAGGTCAGGTTAAATCACAGCATTACGTGCTAGACAACAATAAACGAAAAAGGTTGAACAAAGGTTGGGGAATAGGATGTGAGTAAATCTTTTTACATGCTGCACGGTTTACCGTAATCTTTTCCTTTAGCGATCTCGAGTATCCTGCCAGCTGAAGAGTTCTTCCCACTCGCGTCCGTGCATAAGATCACCAGACTGCCGTTGTCGGACTGAAGACGGTCGACTGCGCACCTGCCAAACCAAAACACCATAGATCAATTTCTGAGCACGCAACAGCGAGCATGCATTTAGTCTCAAGAATCCATCTAGGAAACGTCAAATATTTAGCAATAAAACGCTCCTCGTAAATTGAGCACATCCTTTAGCCAAAGTGTTACAGAACGGTTGAAGTATCTTGCTCAGAGATCCCTACAGTTAGTCTGCGGCGGTTTGGGTTTCGAACACAGAACCTTTCCATCCATTGAATTTTAGAATCCTCCGTCGCGAGGGAGGCGTTTAATACTGGGATATGAACCAACCACCGACTCCACCACACCACCCCCACCACCGAGTGTCGCTACTCACCTGCCTGGGTCATGCAGGCCGTGGGCGAATATTTCCGGAGGCTGGTTGGTGCTGTTGAAGTACGGGTTGTCCCGCGGTATTGTGTAAGAAGATGCACAGCTGTCTGTGTCCACATCCACCCTCAAAACAGACCCGGTGAAATCACTGCATTTAAACAGACACAGAAGAAAAAAGAAAAGCCATTTAAGGTCAATTATTTAATTATTACTGGATTGACCTTTTCATCAAAAGTGACTTTTCAGGGATAGTCAGATACAGGTCATCAAGGAGCAGGTAAGGGTGAGGGGATCTGGATCTAGCCCAAGGATGCACACCGCTTAGACCGGTGAGACAGCAGAGGTGGCCGATTTAGAGTCTAACACCCTCGCCGACTACACCGTCTTGACCTCTGACCTCACCTGAGCCCGTCCATCTCCTCCATGTCATCCAGGGTGATCATGCCGTCTCCCAGGATGATGTGCAGCAGGCCGTCCGGGCCGAACAGCAGCTGGCCTCCCAGGTTCTTCCGATGCAGCTCCGCCACCTCCATCAGCACCCGCACCGTCCTAGTGTCCACCTGGTTCGGGGTTTTTCTGAAAGGGAACCGTACCAAAGGCAATATTAGTTTAGGTTGGGTTTAACAATGATTGGATTTTCCTTTTTTTACAATTTTTTATACAGTTGGACAGGATATGTGAAGCTAACTATTAATTTGCTCTTTCACGTCATGGTTTAGACTGTGGGTTTGGATGGTCTATGGTTGTATTGTGACTGTGGGCCAATGGACCATAACTGACATGCACGTGATGTGAATTGATGTTGCTAAAATGATACCAAGGCAGAATAACTATAAGTGTTGACTTGGCAGAACAGATCTCAGAACTATAAGACAAAGAGTTTGTAGTTCTAGTTTTGTCTACAGACATTGAGTCTAGTCTATATTATGAAACGCCAATCATGGCAAAATCCATTGGGTGGATCTCTCAAAATAGTCCTTCCCTAAGCCGCCAAAAGTTGCACCATTTTAAATGATGGTTGCCGTGTACTAATGTGTGCGAGGGAAATGGAAAAGGTAGAGAAAGTTTCTAAAAATAATCTTGAAGTCTGTCATTATGGTTGCGTCCATAGGGCTATGCTATCTTTCTATAGAGTAGAACCCAGAATTACAGAAGAATCAATGCAGTCACTGAGACTATACACCTCTCGGGCTATATTTAAAACAGAACTTAACGTGCGTTCACCAGTTACGATGGAAGAAAGGAAAACACTGGAACGAGTTAGGGGGATTAAGAAAGCTATTACTTTTTCCAGGTTAATGGGAAAAGGGGTGTTATCCAAATAGACGATCATCATAAGATGATAACCCGTAATTTAAAACATTTGAGTTTTCAAGCATTCCCATCGTTCAAGCTTTAGGATGGTTTATATTTAAAAAGTCAAGATAACATTTTAGTTAGCATTTTTTTGCATTTTAGTTAGCATTATTTATTTTGAGGCCTATCCATCTAAAAGAAACAATATATACGTGCTTTTAGAACATGTTAAAAATGTAAACATGAATGTTTTATTTTCTTGTTTGAGTGTAATGATATAATAACGTTGTTGAACAGACAATCCTCATATGGAAAGTTTGAATGACTTTAAAGTACTGTATTAATAATTCCTCTATCATGATTGACTGTCGGTAGTGAAGGCGGGATTTCATTTCTACACGGAAACAGGGGGGGGGGGGGGGGGGGGGGGGGGGTAGCTATGCTATAGACCTCTCCTCATTCTTCTCCTCCCTCCTGCGTTACCTGGACACGGTGTACTCCACCACGCGCAGGATGTGGTCGTGCGGCCCGATGGCCCAGCGCTCCTGGTTGGTGGTGTAGGAGACGTACAGCTTGCCGTTCTTCTTGTAATTGGGATGGAATGCCAGGCTCAGCAGGCCCCTTTCATCTCCGCCCTGCAGTCAGATGGGAGCACAAAGGATCCAGGAGTTAATTATGCTCCCGCTCCCTTTTCCAATGGGCGGGAATAATAGCCAGACCGTGGACCCCGCCCCCGCTCTACCCTGTTCCTCCTCCTCCTCCTCCTCCTCCTCCTCTTCCTCATCATCGTCCTGCAGACCACCATAACCAGCCCCCCCCCCCGCCTGTGAGGCATCTCCTGGGGGCCCTGTTTGATTCTCCTCCTGACCATGTAATTTTCCATTGTCTCATCTTAAGATATTTGGTGTTATTCCTGACGTTATTAGGCCCTCCAAGCGTCCCACAATGGACCGTGGCTACCCTGCTCCACGCCAACCTCGACTATGATAACATGAACCCTCCGTTACAACGCACGCTGGACTCTGGAAGAGCTGTACTTCTTCTTTACTACACCAGCAAGCCCTCACACACACACACATTCTCACACACACTCGCACACACACACACACACACACACACACACACACACACACGCACACACACACACACACACACACACACACACACACACACACACACACACACACACACACACACACACACACACACACACACACACACACACACACATACACACATTCACACACACACACACACTCTCGCACCCCCCAGCCTGGTTATGTGTGCTTGTCCTCGGGGTCGGTGGGTGTGGTGGTAGGGGGGTGGGGGGTTGGGGGGTCTGTGACGGCCAGGGGCCCCCCCTGGGGGCCTCCTTTGTGTGGTGATTTGTGTGTGTAATCTTTGGGGGTTATCCGTGAATGCGACTCTGAGTGGCTGAAAGAATTTATTAGCTCACTCACAGTTCATAGAGAGCACAACGGTCCCAAGTGCTTCTGTCCTCCGCTTTTATTTTTTCCCCCTTCTCCTCCGCCTCCTCTCCCCTCCGTTCCCTCCCCGCCTCTCCCCATCACCAGAGTCTTTACCAGTGTACCCCAGTAAGTCCGGGCGGAGAAAAAAACTCAAGGACATAAGAAGGGAGCAAAGGTGGACGGGGGGGGGAGGGAGAGAGAGGGGGGAGTGTGGGATTGGGAGTAAAAGAGGGTAGGGAAAAGGAGAAGGGGAGAAAGAAAGAGAGGAACGAAACCTAAACAGGGAGCGAGCTGCCAAGTCCCACTGTCTTGGCAACATGTTTAGAAAACATCTAAATTGCTTGTGTAATATGTAAACCTTTGTGTCACCCCGGAGGGAGGGGTGTGGGGGGGGGGGGGGGGCTACATCAGTTGTCACCACCAGGGTGGTCCTCTCGTCATAGTTGGCTGTAATAATCAGCTATAGCATTTCAGTCCTTAGGCAGGAGAAAGCCTGGTCAGCCCTTTTTCTTTTTTCCTTTAAAAGTTAAACTCTCCCCCCCCCCCCCCCCCCCCCCCCCCACCACCACCACAACCCCTTACCCCCGTTATTTGGTCTGACAAAGGCATAGGCAGAATGTTAAGGTTAAGGTGTTTAGAACGTGAGAAAGGCGATGGGAAGTGTGAGCGTATGTGTGTTTCTATGTGTAGTTGCTAAGAGATCCAGTGCAGGCAGCTCCCACATTCTGGGGAATCAAAACGTTGGAATGAAAAGTGTGGATAAGAAAGTGAGACATGATCATCGCCTGGCTCACATAAAAAAAATAAAAAAATTAAGGATGCACTGCAGTTGTCTTTAACACAGTTAAACAAAAATAATAATTCGGGGGTAGAAGAAAAAAGATTTTGGTGGCAGACATCAAGTTGGGTTTACTCAATGTTACGGCCCAGGCCCCCCGCTGTCGTATCATAAAACGCTTCACGTATCTTCAACTTCTCCATCCTGGTGTGCAGTTGAACTGTGTAAAGGCCTGTCCGACTGCACAGTAACCCCGGGCCAAACTCAAACGCACACGGGATGACTCCTCGCCATGGAATGTTCTCGAAAGAACCAAGAAACAGCGGGGAGCCACAAAGCACAGCACTGTGGTTCCATTAATATGCGTTTAAAGTTTAAAGTTGTGAAAGTTGACAAATAAATGTCCAAACCTACCCCCCCAAAAAAAGGCAGAGTTGGGATTTACGAGGGCTACTAAATGTCAGATTGTTGAAGTCCAATAAAAAGATATTGTGTGAGAGGCGATTCAGTACATAACAGCTGGGTGCATGATGGAAGAGAGGTGGAGGAAGGAAGAAGAAGAAAAAGGAGGAGGAGAAGGAGAGGGGCGCGAGGAAAAGAGAAAAAAAGATTCATTTCAGGAGAAAGCTCTAAAAAAAAAAGAGGAAAAAAACTCAACTTTGAAATGCTTGACCTGATGTGTTGGATTTGGAGATGCGGTGACCCGAGCAGCCAAAATAAACACGCATAGGGAACGGGTCAGAGACCAGAATTCCAGAGAGGCCTAGGTCCGGAGCCAAACGGGGACCACCAGGACACAGTGGTTAAACTGGGCTGAGATGTCGAGTTCCCTCGCTAATGACTAGCTCCACAGAAGCCGGCGGGGCAGGAAAGGCAGCAGCATGGCCCCCCAGAGGCCAGGCCCTCGGTCTCGGAACGCAGAAAGGACGGGGGATCGTTTCGACGTAAGATGCCGATCTAACGATCTCCCTGCGTGGATCCTTTGTTAATGGTCTGCTTTTAGGATTGATGAACAAATGACTGTTTCTGATTTGATTCACTGACCAACCTGGCATTCCCATTGTTTTTTTTCCAATGGGTTCAATCTGTGACATATTAGCGTTTTAGTCCGAAAACGTACCACATGGCGGCAAAATTCTCTGTTGTTTTTAAACGAAAAAAGAGATTACGGGTACATTGTGTTGTTTCCCTGTACTCTTTTTTAACCCCGTCCCTTTTGGGTTTAAAGTAAATATTGTTGGATGGATTACAGATAGATCAATTCAAAATGGGGCTGAAACGGTAGCCGATGTTTTCAATCAGTGCCGTTCCGTCGTTGAAGCCATCTGATGATGGAGCTTTGATGGAGAACCTCGAGAGTCTGCTGCCCTGATTAGCAACAGATGATGTCTTTATAACGCCATTCAAACTCTCCCCCAGCTTTGGAAAACGTCCACAAATCAACCCCCACCCCCAACCCCCTTTCTGCTGCACCCACCCTGAACAGAACGTACCTTCGACCCATTCTGAAATGGCTTTTTGTTAAGTTTGGTTAATCATGAGTTCTCTCCTTCTGTAAGTATTGTTCAGGTGACCCTGCCTCCTTATTGATCTACTTCTGGTTCTGATTCTGGCCATATCGAGCCAATGTTGGCATTCCACAGAAAGCGTGGATTCTTCTGGGATGAGTGGCGGCAGAACCCCCCCCCCCCCCCCCCCCCCCCCCGCCAGACGGTTATGTGGAACCATCTGGGCCTGTCTGGGTACCATGGTGGTTAGTGGGACATGATTCCTACCATGTCCAATTCCACAGGACAGCTGCCTTTCAGTTCCCGATGATGCATGTGTTGGCCTGGTGGCTTTGTCAAAGCCCGATCCTTTAGATCCTGAATCGCTCACGGGCAATCCTGTCCCTCTAAAAAGACATTCCACGCAAGTTGATTGGAGAAAAACAATGTCTGGACACTTGGCTCAAAGGCTATCTGTAATAATCGCATTCAACCCTTAGACGGGTAACCAGGCATGCAAGAACACACACGCATACTCACACACATACATTCACACAAACAGACACACACAACCAAAATACCCTAGCCTCAACTGCACAATGAAAACAGAGATTCCAGATCTATCTTCTACCTGCTAGTATAAAAGTCCGAGAGATTTTTGCATAGCAATCCATGTACAAATTCTACATTGCCAACAATCCTATTCCAATCCAACACTCCTATTGCACAACCCTACTGAGATGGTTCCAAGCACAGCTCCATTGAGAAAACATTTCCTCATTCTCCCCTCACCCACAGAGAGAACCAAAGTATGCAGCAAGTGGTTTACCTCATAATGGTACTAAACTCATCTATCTCTTCCAGCACATTAGGCATGTCCATCAGGCCGGTTATTACATCAATAAGAGAAGCCTGGAGGTTATGAGACTCGCTACTCCCCTGTTGCTGCCAGAGGAAAACCGACTGGAGTCCCCGTTCATCACTGCCAGGGAATATACACTGGGCAGTGTAAGAGCAGTGATGGACTACAGTGAGGGAGCGCAACTCAGAGAGATGTCAGCAAAAGCTAGGAAATGAAGTAAATAATAAAAAAGTTTTTTTTTTGGTGAGCATTTTTGCATGTGTATTCTTCTGCTCTCCTTTATCATGAAGGCTACGGTGGTTCACCCTGGACACACGCATTCTGGCATCGACTTGGTAAATTTTCAGAAGAATAAAGCCATTTGTTAACTAGTGCCCCCTGGTAACCCATGCTGATTTTCACGATCATCTATCACATCATCTCCATCGACCTCTGTTGTCATAAAGACGAGGTGCTCAACGAGTCGTCAGTTACCCAATCAGGTGAGAGGTGATGCACTGTAGTAGCCTGTAGCATGTGACCATAAGCCTATAAGGAAGCAGTAAAGGAACGTGGAGATGATATCAGCCCTGTGGGGGCAGAGGGAGGAGGAGCTGAGGCGGCCAGAGGGAAGAAGGATAACAAGGAGAGATGATAAAACGGATCTGGAATAATTGTACACTTCCTACCAGAGAAAGAAAGATTCTGAGTAAGCCCACAGAACGGCACACTTGAGGCTGTGTGTTTGTGTGTGTGTGGGTGTGTGTGTGTGTGTGTGTGTGTGTGTGTGTGTGTGTGTGTGTGTGTGTGTGTGTGTGTGTGTGTGTGTGTGTGTGTGTGTGTGTGTGTGTGTGTGTGTGTGTGTGTGTGTGTGTGTGTGTGTGTGTGTGTGTGTGTGTGTGTGTGTGTGCATGCGCGTGCATACGTGTGCATACGAGCGTGCGTGCGTGTGTGTCTGTGTGTGTGTCTGTGTGTGTGTGTGTGTGTGTGGTGGTGAGAGGCTGGGTGGCTCTATGTGGGGCACCAGCAGAGATAGGATTTCAGGAGCAGGGAGGGAACACCCACAGAGCAGCCGGGAGAGCGGCAGCGCTGCAGCTCAGCATTGTCTCGCAGCAGGGCCGGCTTAATTGGCACCAGGGGATCCAGCGAGGGAGGGAGGGAGGGAGGGAGGGAGGGAGGGAGGGAGGGGAGAGGAGAGGAGGGGAGTGGAGGGAGGGTAGGAGGAGGGGGAGGGAGGTGGAAGGGGGGTAGAAAACAGCAGGAGGAACCCCAGAACATTACAATCAAAGCATGTGCATGGGCCTGATGATAAAGCCCTTATCTTCCGTCGCCTCCCCCCCCCAGCGCCCCCCCCCACCCCCCACCCCCCCCCCCCCCTCCTCCCCCAGGGCCTTGTTTCCTAGTTCTGTATAAAGCCAGCTCCATCCTGTTGATGCAGCCAGTAAACACCTTAGCTAGTCCCTGGTGCCCCTACTTCCCTTCTCTACCCCCATCCCCCCCCCATCCCCCATCCCCCCCCACCACGAGAACTCGTGGCCCACGGGCGCAGGGGTCCAGGGCTTTGTCTGCCACTGGAAAAGAGAAGGATTTGAGGGTAGTGCGGTCCCCCCTGTCGGATTTGTCGTAAAAATCATCACACAACATCATCTCGTCCACCACTGGCTGTAGGTCCGTCATGACGATAGCAGTAGCCAGGAGAGCAATCGCGTTGCCAATTGCGCCGCTCTGTTTGACTCGCCGTAAACGCTGCGTTCTTGTCCGTCGGAGTGTAGAGGGATGCGGGAGGCATGCGTGATACATAAACTTCCTGTTCGGGAGCGTGCCCCCCTAAACATCTCATCTGGCCCATCTCTTTACGCAATCTGAACTATCCAAACAAACTATTGCAGAACATCCAGCACTGCAGATAAACAATGATACGTAGGAGAAATATGTTACTACTTAGCGGCGGAATGGCCCGAGATTTCGATAGTGAAAAGATTGCAGCGAGATGGAATACCTCAGGTAGGATATACATGGTGCAGACTGGTTGTGGTCTACTAGGAATTACATCATCAACAAAATCTGAGTATTTTATCCTTATTTGGAGGACGACATTTTGTGATGAAATGGCCCTAAATGATGCTGTGAGAGCTGGAATTCAGTTCATGTCTACTTTCCGTTGTTGTTCAGTTATAACTCTCTGAGTTCTAAACATCTCTGCCTCTACCCTGCATGTCCATGTTAGCTAGGGTTTGGCTAGCTAAACTAAATATTCAATAAATGCTGGAAAGTGTGTGAAAAGAAGTACTGAGAAGTACTGTAAATGGTTCTGGAGAGAATGGTGAGTGTAGGGGTTGGTTCTATGAAGGGAGAAATGGTTAGGTGTGTTTTAAGCTTGGTCGCATTACCATTTGTTATTCCAGTCAGCACGTGGAATATCTGAGATGTAACATGTGCACAAACTGTGACTTAAACAGGTATTAATTAACACAATTAGCCATCTCTTGTTGGGTTAGGAAAGCTCAGCAATGAGCTAATAAGGGTCTGGTTAATTAGCAGATATTAGTGTTGAAAATTGATGAATGCGTGCTTATTTGGCATAATTACGTAATTGAATGTTATTACAGCGCAAGCACCACGTTTAAGGTATTTGCATTGGCATGGGAGAGTTTTCCACACGGTCACAGTAAGTAAGTATGTTTGCTAAGGTGGTAGCCCTTCTACCACAGAAAGACTGCCATCAAGCCATCTCCCATCCACTTTGTTGTACTACACTACCTACGTATATGCATGGAACGACTTCCAGGCTCAGACACAGGAGTAAGTGTGTTTAATTTAATTTTATTTCACTTCCTAAATTGCCTCTGGCCAACATTTGATTGTTTTTATTGGAAGTAGGCTGAGGGAAGAGTGTGTGTGTGGATGTGTGTGTAGAAAAGTTTTGGGGGATGTGGGGGGGGGGAAGGGGGTTTGAGGAGTATCATAAAAATGGTGGATGGGGCGCCTTTTCCGCTTCATTTTTTATCCGACCAATCATGTTGCTGGGGGGGGGGGGGGTTATGCTGTTACCACTGTTACCACAGTTGGACCGTTGGAATCGAGAGGAGCTACACCCCTACCTTGAGGCTGCTTTGCACCAGCTTGTGGATGTCCAGGAAGGGCTCCTTCAGCACCTCGAGATCGGGGGTGAGTATTCGCACCACGCCCTCCCTCTCCAGAACGAAGAGCCGCTGCGAGCCGTCCCCACAATGCACCACGGCCACAGGCTGCCGCAGGCCACTCAGCACCTCCTGGGCACAGTAGCAGTTGTGCTTGTGTTTCCTGGGCGACCAGAGGAGAACAGCCAAACAGAATGAAAAGGGTGAGAGGTTGTATCAGGGATGTTGCTTATCTAGGAGACTTTGAAGCTGGAATGATTAATCGTGTTCTGCAGCATACACAAATGATTTGGTATGATCATGTTGTCCCGAGCAAGAATGTTGTGTTTCATAATATCTGATATTATATATATAAATAGTACTATGTATAATATATATTATATCTACATTATAATGCATACAATTTAATCATTTAAACTAAGGAATGTGAACTGTTATTTGACCGCAATATCTGCCGTTGTAGTCCTTAAAGTAATTCATTAAGCACAAAAGTAATGGATTTGAATGTCCCTGTCTAATTTAGCATTACGACCAGAACTCAGCACATAGTAGTCAAACAGCAATATGTTTCAAATAGTCTTTGACATTTCAAACGTCTTTGGACCAAAACCCTGCCTTGCGTCAAACTGAGCCGCCAATAAAGGTGAACGCAGGGCAAGCTGAGTATCTCTGCAGTCGATCCCATGATGCCTCCGGGAAAGCAGATGAAAGGGAAACCCAGCACAGAGACAAAGGAGTAAAGCCTGCAGCAGGAGCCAGGGCTGCTAGGATAAGCATTTCCATTATGCTGGGCCAAAGCTGGATGAATGTGCTCTGAACAAACTGTGGGGTCACACAGGAGATGCCGCAGCAGAGCATCCTGTCTGGGATGGAGTGGAGCTTTGTCGCGATGACCCGGTGAACTTGGGACTTTTAAACTATGTACTAGGAGTTTAGCCTGGAGAGGGTTCAACGGCTGCGCGAATACAAATTCTATGGTGTACTATTTTCCTTTTTAAAATTGACATTCAATTTAAATATATATCCACCCTTTAATAAATGTGGAGTAGATGTGAGCTTTCAGGAACATGACATTATCCCATGCTTTCACACCAAACAGTGGGTTCCATAGGAGGTCTCCAAACCTGCTGATCTCCTCTATCTTCTCGTCCCCCAGGTAGTTGGACTCCTGCCCTCGCAGAGGTGGCTTTCGCTGGTAGTCCGGGAAGCAGGCGCCGCCGTCTCTCCGACCGTAATACTGACAAAACTCGTCCACGTCTGCCTGGAACAGCTCTGGATGGAGACGGATTGAGAGAGAGAGAGAGAGAGAGAGAGAGAGAGAGAGAGAGAGAGAGAGAGAGAGAGAGAGAGAGAGAGAGAGAGAGAGAGAGAGAGAGAGAGAGAGAGAGAGAGAGAGAGAGAAGCGGAGAGGTGAGAGGAAGAACGTCTTAGATGGAAAACACGACATACCGACATGACTTCATGCGCTCCGCACACACGTCAAACGCACGCGGCTCGAAGACATGCAGACGTCACTAAACGTTCCCCCCTCAAAGCCGTGTTTACGCTTTGCTAAGCTACTGCAGCCGTGTTTGTGTGTCAGTGTGTCTGTGTGTGTTAATGTGTGTTCTGTCTGCCTGCGTGTATGTGTGTTAATGCCTGTGTGTTAATGTGTGTGATAATGTGTGTGTGTGTGTGTGTGTGTGTGTGTGTGTGAATATGTCTTCCTACTGTGTGTGTTTGTGTGTGTGTGTGTGTGTGTGTGTGTGTGTGTGTGTGTGTGTGTGTGTGTGTGTGTGTGTGTGTGTGTGTGTGTGTGTGTGTGTGTGTGTGTGTGTGTGTGTGTGTGTGTGTGTGTGTGTGTGTTTGTGTGTGTGTGTGTGTGTGTTTTTGTTAGTGTGTGTGTTTTAACATGTGCGCGTGTGTGTCTGCACATGCACTTTTGGGATGTGCTTTTGTGTTGGGGGGAAGTGTGGAATTAGAGTAGATGAGCCAAACCAAATTCTGGCTAGACCGGGGGTGAAAGAAAATGAACAAGTGAAAAGAACGGTGGGCCAGGCCAGATGGCTCGGACGTCAGAACGCACTCAGAACAGAACGACGTGCCCTCTCTCTTTCACATCATGTTTTCTCTTGATTTATGAAGTGATGACGGTGCAACAAGCAGATCCTGTTCCCCGTTCAGGCGTTCGAGGGGAGTAAGAAAGAGAAGTGGAAGGGTTGTTTAATTAATTTCTACCGTTCTACAATGTCATGTGTAATGTGTTAATATCGCGTGACTAACATTGCGTATTATTTGTTCCCCCTCCTCTCTCTCTTTTAACGCGGCCGTACGTCATTGTGAACCATGGCAACTGCTGGATGCATGCAGCTGGCATCGGAATGGCGAGGAATCAAAAAAGGCTCAGCTCTGCGATGACAACTTACAGCCGTTCTGTGTGGGATGGGGGCTGGGGGGTGGGGGGGGGGACTAAGTCTTGGTTAGGTAGTGGAAACCAGTGGGGGATAGACCACTGGATGGTGGCAGGTACGGAGACACTTTCTATGACTCGTGTGAAGCAGCATCTGTTCCGAGTGGACTGGCCCACAACTTTATTTGGACCATAGTGTTTTATGTTAAAGTTAAGCTTTTTATTATTAGGCCTGCCAATGTGCACTTATATGTACGCATATGTTTTGTTTAATTTAGGAGTAGGAGTGAAAAAATTTGATCACCTATAAAAAAATACATACGAAATATTAAGTAAGAAAGAACCTGCATTCCATCAAGGACTCCAGACCGAAGCACCTTTGCGAACAACATTTATCTCATTATCTTCCTGTCATTCGACCTTCCTATCTCTCGTAGCCTAGCTCGTTGGTCCGGGTGGTCCGTCTCTGTAGGCGCACGCACCGCGCTCCCCAAGTCTTCCCAGAATCACAACATTATCCTCAGAGTTCTACGAAACCGCTCCTTTTTTATCTCCATGTGGGCAGACCACAGAGGGCAACAAAGAGAGAGAGGGGATCTCTCTCGCAGTCAATCAGCGTCCCTCTGCGACCTAAAAACAACCAACGCAATATTGTTTCCCTTAGTGAAACCCTCAGAGGGAGGAGGAGAGCAAATACACCAGTTATAAAAACACAAACAAGACTCACTCACTCTGTTTTCATCCCCCCCCCACACCCACACACAAACACACACACACACTAACATACACACACAGACCAACCACAGCGGCTGACCGCACCAAATACTAGAGGTGATAGGATATCCCCCTTGAACATCTAAACACAACATGCAGATCAAACACACTTCACACGCACGCTCCCCCCCAACAACCCCCCCCAACACACACACACACTCGCGGGCACACATAGCACAGATGGTGGTGAACACACAAACATCTCTCCCAGGCAGTACCACCCACCAGCTAATGTGTGTAGTTATCTTAGGCATGCTGGTTAGGGACCCAAGGTACATAGCTAAATGATTAACCGAGGATGGAGGAGACAGGCTGGGCTACAGGGAGCACTGGCGAGGTGGTGATGCAAAGAGAGAGCGAGAGAGAGATAGAGAGAGTACAAATCAGAGTATATATTGTATGGACGCATAATAGCTCCATGCTTGTTGTCAGTTGTGTAAATGCAATGATTGTTCTGGATTATTATGCCACAGCATTATGTATTTAGAATGCAATACCTGACATCCAACATGATGAGTAAATTAGTAAAAACATTACACTTGAAAATCTTCTATATTTTAAATGTCCATAGTTATGTATTATTGTCATCACGTTATAAAAGCATTTTTACTTGTGTTTTGCCTTTTGTTTCAATAGTCCATTGTAAAGATGGGCCATATAGTTGAGTTGTAGGCTAGGACTAAAGGGAGAGAGAGAGAGTGAGAGAGAGAGAGAGAGAGAGAGAGAGAGAGAGAGAGAGAGAGAGAGAGAGAGAGAGAGAGAGAGAGAGAGAGAGAGAGAGAGAGAGAGAGAGAGAGAGAGAGAGAGAGAGAGAGAGAGAGAGAGAGAGAGAGAGAGAGAGAGAAAGACAGACAGACAGACAGACAGACAGACAGACAGACAGACAGACAGACAGACAGACAGACAGACAGACAGACAGACGAATTTGCTTTTAGTTTTAATAGTCCATAAGGTAAAGATGGCCATATAGTTGAGGTTTAATTTAGGAGAACTTGAATGATTTTCATGATAAAGGGTTAGAGAGAGAGAGAGGAAGATAAAAAGAGGGAGAGAGAAGGAGAAAGAAAATAGAGAGAGAGAGAGAGAGAGAGAGAGAGAGAGAGAGAGAGAGAGAGAGAGAGAGAGAGAGAGAGAGACAGAGAGGGAGAGGGAGACAGTGAGAGACAGTGAGAGACAAGGAGATAGAAAGAGTGGGGGAGAGAGAGATAAAGACAATGTGGATAAGAGGGTGAAGGAGAAAGAAAGGGAGAGAGGATGAGAGAGAGAAAAAGAAAAAAAAGAGAGAGTGACAGAGAGGGAGAGAGCGAGAGAGAGAGAGAGAGAGAGAAGGAGAACGGTCCACACATCCCTGGCTCCCTGGTGCTAACGTTATGCTTCCATCTGGTTATCTTCCAAGGCAGCCTGGGTGGCCCACCCAAAGTACTTGACATCTTGATGCACTTGAGCAGTTTTACATACACACAACCTTTGTAGAAAAATAAATGTGTCATTCGTCACCACATATGCTGCGCCGGAGTGATGGAAGACTGCAGCAAAACGAGCGAGGAGAACTTCTTCTGGGATTCTTCTGCTAAGCCCCTCGGTTTAACTCTCCCAGTGCGTTTGACTGCCGGCTCCCAGGGATTTAGTGCAACTTTAGACATCGCTCATTTCTCTCTCCCTCTTTCTTTCCCTCCAGGGGAAGGGAATTCCTCTTCCACCGGCTCTCGGTGCGAAACCAAAGAGGTGCGCACACGATCCAGCCAACAGCCAACCGCATGACAGAGCTGTTACATTGGGAGAGATGGGCCTGCTGACTCGGGCGGAATGTGCTCGTTTGATATTTGACTTGAGGGGGCAAGCGGCCGCTCGGGTGGGGAGGGGGGGTGCTTCCAGACTCACTGTGTTTTGAAACTGTTCCCCTGTTTTGCAAACCTCAGCTGATCTTATCAGGGCCGCCGCGACAGAGCGGAGAACGAGGACGGCGGAGAACTGTTTGATGAGGTTTGGAATGCGCCCCTCTAGCCACCGCTGCCACCTGCGTTTCTAGAAGCGCGCCTCTTCAAAGGACGTACTTCCTGGAGAGACGGCGGGCGGGGGGGGGGGGGGGGGGGCAACGACCGGGTGGCGGGAATAGCGTGGCGTCAGGTATACACAGTAAAAGATGTCAGAGAGTCGCTCCGTCTGCGGTGGACGTGCGCTCTTCAAGGAGTGTGCGTCTGCGATCGACGGCGTGGCAGCACGGTGATGTAATTCTGCCCTTGATTCATTTACCCCATAGATTTGCTCACACCTCGGGAAAACAAACACATGACACGTTGAGTTGGCCAAAAGCTTCAGTCAATGTAAGCCTACTTTGAGCTCCGCTGGTGGCCCTGGGACAGGTGAGGTGGAGTGGTCCAAAAGTCATGTCTAGACGGCAGCTTATTTGCTTTGACATCCTCCGAATGTCAAACTTCCTGGGCCCGGGCAATAACTAAGGAGTGTTTTTTTACGTCCAAGGTAGGAGGAAGTATGAAGTTAACAGTTCATAAATTAGCCTTACATGTAACATAATACAATGGAATGTATAAAAGTATATTCATTTGGAAAGAAAACAAGATGAACAAAGATCGGAAGTGAGCGATTCTAACCGTTTGTCACCAAATGATGCAGCCGATGCAGTCTGTCTACGATTGGTCGAATTGTTGTTCTTTCAGTCAAACGGATAACATGAAGGTCATTTCAAACCGTGTTTTACTACATTTGTACTACGCAGAGGCAGAGGTTAATTATATCGTTTTTTTCTGTTCTTCTTTAGTACCATTTGTGGTACGCCAAACCCACCGCAGCATTCTTCGGCATGCATGACAAGTGTTTACGATTTACCAGAGGATTTCGCACACCTCCGCTAAAAAGCCACCTGGTATAATCCTTGCGGTTTTTCAAATCTGGGAAAAAAACTGGAGCAACTGCTACTTACGACGTTACACACTTCCACTAGACCTCACAGTGAGTCGCATGTATGTGAAAAATGTCATAATAAGTTGAAACGGAAAGGAGAACAGAAGTTTTTCCACCCCGCAATGCCACAAGTACGGCTAGACTAAACGGTGTCTTAAAGGGGAGGATGTCGTAAACAGCGCAACACGTAGCGCTCTGCTAATTGCTCTTCACCCACTGAGTGCAGACTAATTGGGGAACGTGAGAATGTGGTCAGATACTCTGGGCCCCGATGCACTGTATCGACGATTGGTCGTTTAGAAAATAAAAAACGTTTTAGAAATAGAAGGGAAGGGGTCAAGATCTGGAGAAATCCTTATATGAGAAATGTGCAAAATGAGTGAATTCCTTATATAAAGAATTGTTGAAGGATGAAAACACAAAAGATCTGAATCTATGAAACAACAGCACCCAAATACTTTCTCATCGAAAAAAGAGAGAAGGTTGCTATAACGTAGGTGTCTGTGCTTATGTATGTATGTGTGTACGTGTGTGTGTTTGTTTGTGTGAGTGTCCGACGTGCGTGCAGAAGTTCGTGTGTGCGTGCGTGCATGTGTGCGTACGCAGGTGTGTGCGTACCCAGGTGTGTACACATGCGTGTGTGTGTGTGTGTACGTGCGTCCCCCTGAAAGTCACACCTCTTGCCTGCCTTCCGGCAGCAGTCTATAACGACCTATAACCCGTTAACACCAGCGTCACCGACCCCCTCGTCACCTCACCTGGTATGTGTCCCCTGCAGGTGTAGTAGAACTCCCGGCAGAAGTCCTGGCAGAGGCGCGGCAGGTCGGGCTCCCTGTGCGGTGCCTTGGCCTCCGCGTCGGGCGAATGGAACAGCACCTGGGCATTGGGCGAGCAGCGGGCACACTTGATCTCCTCCAGCAGGCGCCCACACTCTGTGTTGTTGGTGGAGAAGATCTGGAGCGCACATGTGGGGAGGAGGAGGAGGAGGAGGAGGAGGAGGAGGAGGGGGAAGAAGAGGAGGAAAGGGGGATCAGTGGAGGATTATTCAGGAGGCTTGTTGTTGCACCCCGCAAACACTGACGCACTGTGTTGATAATGTACCGGTTGTTAAATAAGTGGTTATATTAAGATGGCAAACATTGTCAGATTTCGTTAACAAATAGTTTAATTTTTGTTATGGTTTTGGGCATTTAATTTGCTGGGTTTAGGACTATTTTTGTTGAGTATTAATAGTTATTATATAGGATTAGGGTTAGGTTATAAAACTTTGCGACAGTGAAGGTTCTTGGAATTGTAGTTCAGGTCAAAAATATATCCGCACACACACACGCAAGCACACACACACACGTCACGTATCCAAAGACACATACACACACACACATACACCCTCCAACACCAGGACTCGCACACACGGACACACAAATAAACATCTTGATTACCAAATTGTCAAAGCTCAAAAGTCTGAGTACCACACACTCGTCCACAGTGCGGCTCATTCATCCACTTGTTTACCAAACCTCACCAAACTCAACATTAAATTACAACATTTCCCCGACCAACAGGTTGGAGGGACATGACATGGATATCGTCAAAATAAAGAGTGTCAACCACTCATCAGAGCTCCACTCGACAAACGCAAAAACAAAGATTATTCCTGAAGAGAGAAATTAGTGGGGATTATTTACCTAACAAATTAGCTGCCACATGAGCAGTGTAATCTACTTGTTTCACATTGTGATGAGGGTGGTTGTAGAAGTAGTGGTGGTGGTGGTGGAGGTGGTGGTGGTGGTGGTGGTGGTGGTGGTGGTGGTGGTGGTGGTGGTGGTGGTGGTGGTGGTGGAGGTTGTGCTGGTGGTGGATGTGTTGGAAGTGGTGCTAGTCGGGAAGGAATGGGGGGGGTGGTGGTGGTGGTGGTGGAGGAGGTGGAGGTGGCGGTTCACGTGCAGCCACACAAGCAGGCTGGTAGTGTTTTGCTCTGTGTGAGGTCCATGTGTAAACACCATTTGAGAGATAGACAGGCACATCATTCCTTCTCTGGTATCAACAAATTAGCAGTCTGTCGAAGTCAATTAGTGACAGACCCCGAGCCTAGCATATGGGTGCCTTACGCATTCTCTCTCTCACCCTCTCCCTCTCTCTCCATTATTTTTTTTTAACTAAAAGCAATGGTGGAAAAGAAGCGATGACTCTTCCTCTTATTATACACACATACACACATACACACACAAACACACACACACACACACACACACACACACATACACACACACACACACACACACATACACACACATACACACCCTGTGTTCCATCACTGTTGCTCGCAACACTGGAAACACATCTGGGATGGATCCATGACGTATAGCATCATGCAAACAACAGTGCAGTATGTTGATATATGATGACATACAAACAAGCAAGAGAGTGAAAAAGCAGAAGCAATCGGTAAATACAATTCTAATCCGTTGAACCGCATCTTCAGGGTCTATTGTCTACGACGGATAACTGGTACAAAACCTGTTAGCTTGGTGTAGCCATTCCCAATTTAGGAAAACACAACTCTTTCCTCTGGAATTTCGGTCAGGAAGATTCAAGATTGGAGAGTATTTCAGTCCAAAAAAGACTAGTCGACAGACCGAAAGCCCATGGAGCAAATATATCGGGAGTGAAGTGATCAGGGTTCCTCTGCTCTCTCTCTCTGCTGCCTGAATTGAGGACACTCAGGTTCATAGGTTTGCCTGTCCTCCTGCTCTCTAAATTGCCCATTGATTCTGTGTGCCATGAGCTGGCACCGGCTCCAGGGGTAGTAGCATTCGTGTGCTTTCAGCCATGCCCTGTGCCCATATGTTGCCATGGGCCGCGCTCCAATGTTGCCATCATTCAAATGGGAACAAGTGGACCTTTTGTTGCTTGTTCCTTCCCCTGAATTTCAGCAAATTGTCCCTGAAAGACGGGGAGCGAGAGACTATAAGCGAGGGTGCTCATCAATGGTAGCGTTGGTGGGTGTGTGTGCTTAATAATAGAAAGCAGGTCAGGCAACCAGCAATATTCTGGCAACAGAAACGTAACCTTGCCGTGAGGTAACACCACCGCTATTGTACTTTATACTTTTGCGGGATTTTTGGGATATTTGATCATACATGTTGCAGTTATTTTGTGAATTAGTGCGATAAACCAGCTGTTACGGTATGACCCATCTAAAAAAGACCCATCTAAATCCATCTAAATTATGTTGTTGTTTTTTTTAATTGCCGGATCAACCAAATCCATTACGATCCATCCATAGTTCACAACGTTAGAAAAAAAGATCCTTGCCTTTAAATTCAAATATTGGAATTGGAAACAATCTCAGAGAGAGAGAGAGAGAGAGAGAGAGAGAGAGAGAGAGAGAGAGAGAGAGAGAGAGAGAGAGAGAGAGAGAGAGAGAGAGAGAGAGAGAGAGAGAGAGAACCAGCAGTCAGTAGAAGGCTGTAGTCTGGGGGATTTTAACAACCCCTGTCCTTTGGGAGTAGGTGTAAGTTAGTTGGCAGGGAGGGGTGGAGGGTACTGGGAGGAATATAGTGATGGGCACATACACCCTCTCAAAAGCATTAACACTTGGACAGGGCCGATGACTGGGGGGTGGGGGGAGTGATGTTATCCAGGTTCTCCCATTAGCGAAACCAACAAACACAATGCTGTTGTTGTTATTCTTTTGCTATAAGCAAAAAGGACTCCCTGTGTGGCCAGTGTAGTGGGGAGGAGGAGAAGTTGACTCGGCTCCATTCAGTTTTCGCCTCTGATTTGCATGACTTGAGCAAATTAAATGATGCAATATGGCTTTTTGTCGCAACACAAAGTGCGATACCACCCAGCCAGTGAATGAAGAGTTGTTTACATGAGAATAGTCCGCGAGTCTACCAAAAGATCCTATAGCAAACTTACGAGTCGTCGCACAATGCTACTAGCTTTTGACTATTTGTTGTTAAAGGGATAAACTGGTAAATTACCGGAATATTTGGAATAATTCTGGAATAATAATAATTATTATTATGTATTCAGTTTAAAACGGTCAGAGCCTGGCGTCGTGAAAAAGTAAAGGCGTTTAAATCAAAAATAGTGCAAAATTAAAACAGACAAATCAATGAACTCCATAATGCGCAGAATTCTGTAATTGACGAGCGTCGGATTGCGCTCGGGAACGTAATAAATCTGAGACCGATAACCATGGTAACAGTGGAACGCGGTGGACACCCTGAGCATTCCAAAATAAAAGCACGCAGTCACCCGCTGCCTGATAGACATCAGAACAACACAAAACAACAACATTTCACCAACACAGCCTCAAAATATCCCTGACATTATATTTTACATATTCTCCTCAGACTCGATGAGAAAAACACCCGGTAAAGGTTATAGCGAGACCGGTCGAGTCTCTCTGGGAGGCACGGTGATAGCTAGCTTTATTTTCTAACCATCCCCCTTTTTCTCCAATAAAGGGAAATTCAGCTGTCGACACCGAGGCAGAACGACAATAAAAGGCTGTAAACGCGTTTCCCCGAGGCGTTTGGCAGCTAAGGTCCCACGTTCTCTCTCCCCCCCAAGTAGGCAAGAATGCGACAGCGTGCTGGTGAACATACCCGTGCGTCGCGCCGATGCAGGATCTGATAGGCGGCTCGTCTCGTGGGGCAGCAGGACACGCGAGGATAGAGCCGGGAACAAACTTCCCCACTGCTGCTGCTGCCGCTGCCGCCGCTGTCCACTGACAGCTTTCTATCCCGTTTCTTCAGTCGTTTTGGCATGCTCCCATCGTAACATCTTCGTCTCCGTGGGCTTATTTCACCCCTTTCGCCGAATTTAGCATCTCCACATTCCCACACGTTGACCGCGATTGCCAAAACGAGCATGAATTGCAAGTGCTTCATAGTAGTTGTGGAAATATGTAGAATTGCAAGAATAAGTTTGGGAAAAAAAGTTCGAAGGAGTAAAAGTGCCTCTCAGGAACACTGTCGTGGAGTTGCTCCTGTTTTTGTTTATCGTAGAAGACTACACGTTGAACCGCATTCAGCAATAACAAACAACATGCAATACAACTGTGTGTAAGGTTGATATTGACTGAGCAATTTAATTAAGTTATGCGTTTTGGAGATATTCCATCAGACTGGAGTTTCTAAATAAATTAAAGTAGACTACTACGTTCTGGATATTTGATAAAAGTACGAAATAAAAAAAGAACTACAAAATGTCCTTAGTGAACCAATAAAAAAAAGGGTAGAAATCGTTGTTGTTCCTTTAGATATTAATTCCGTTTCAGCACAGGCTTGTGCGCAGGGTCAGAAAATTAGGAATAAAGTTATCTCTCACTTAGTCCTGAGAGCGCTCACATGTTTTCCCGTGCTCTTTCCTCCTTCTTTTTAACCAGCGCGCGAGAAGAGGAGCGAGCATGGTGACGTATTGTTTGCTGGAGCGCGCATGGGCAGGTCGCGCACACATTGAGGGAATGCCTACCTGTCAGAATCTTGCAAATAAACAGGTTGACTCAGACGCTACGAGCAGGACGGAAGACAGCCCCAGGGCGTATATATTTCGTAACCGATGCAATCCACAGCATGATCTGACACCGGCTTTGTTATATGTTTTCCAGCATGAATTTATTTTGAATCGAAGCAAGGTTTGATATATTTGATTATACATTTTCACGCACGCATACACAAACAAACACACACACATACAAAGACACACGCACGCACACAGAATCACACAGACACACATGCACGCACGCACGTATGCAGACACACAAACAGTATTCAAATTCAGTCTCTTCCTAATATGATTAAACAAGGAAAATGTGGAACAACTTGAACTACATATCCTAATTTTCAAAATAAAAGCCCACAATGGCAATCCAACGGAGAATGTCCGACCATGGCGATTAACAAAGAGAAGCCAGGTCTGGCTCAGGATACATGAGAGGGTCTGACATCAGTTACATTAGCTGCACCTGTTCTCACTTGGGGGTCTGTGGTCCCAAGCTCGGCTTATCGCGGAATCTGGACCGCAATCCAGGAGGGCCTGGTTTGATTGTGGGCAATTATGGAAATGACTGTGTGTGTGTGTGTGTGTGTGTGTGTGTGTGTGTGTGTGTGTGTGTGTGTGTGTGTGTGTGTGTGTGTGTATTTGTTTCTGTCTGTCTGTGTGTGTGTGTGTGTGTGTGTGCGTGCGTGTGTGTGTGCGTGCGTGCGGGTGTGTGTGTGTGTGTGTGTGTATGTGCCTGCGTGCGTGAGGGTGTGCATTTTTTGTAGGTGTGTGCATGCGTATGTGCGTGCCCACGTGCGCTACAAAGCCCCCCTTTTGCTTGATGTGTCCCCCTCCACCCTTTGAATTCTTCACATTGCCCCCACCGGACACATTTCAGGACCATGTATAGCCAGGCCCGGCCACCAACATCACGGGAGCCTGTAGGGAGGGCGAGCGAGCAAGGCCATTAGGATGAGAGAGGGGGGGGGGGGGGGGGGGGGGGAGGGAGCAGGGAGAGGGGGGAGGGAGACGGCCACCGCCAGATCCCCGAGCGAGGAGCTGTGGAGCTGTGGCGCTGTGGATCGGCGGCGCAGCAGCAGGGGAACATGTGGACTCCAGCTGTGGCCCCGGAGAGGAGCAGCACATCTGCTGGTGGAGATACACCATCGCACAGAGCCCCCAGAGCAAACAGCCGCTCTGGGGGAGACCGAGGGCCTCACGTGCACACGCAGGGTTGTGCACGTGAGGCTCGTACACAGAGACACACAGGGGACGAGCACGCACGAATATGCAAACGCACACATGCACAGGTGCTTATGCACACAGGTGAGCAGAAAGTCACACACACACACAGACACACACACACACATACAAACACGGGTTTGGCGCACGCACACAGACACACACATACGCATACTCATACAGACACAGTTCACAGAAAATATACGACCAGATGGGTACACTATTTCAGATTGATGTGGATCCAGGCAATGTAAGTAGAACTCTAAATCTCCTTCTCAAACTAAAGCTATTGGCTTATTGTGTGTTGGCCCTATAGTTTTAAATGGTGAAAACCAGCAGACTATTAAACGCACCATGCATACGAGTGATTGATTCCATGTCCAGCATGAGGCCTGTTCTTCTCTTGGTCAAGTTATTATATGTGTTGGATTTGGCATGCAGTGGCATTGTTTCGTTTTTCGTCCTACAGTGAACTCAGCATGAGAAACAACTTCTTTTTTTTTATCTCTTCATGAAATGGGGGGAACCGTTGAGGGTAGAGAAAGGTGGTTGTCTATAGCAAGCCCAGAGTAACACATTCAAACAATACAGCAGCACCATAAGACAAGCAGCCAGTTGAATTGCTTACTTCATACCCAACCGTGGAAGCATGCTTCCACATTCTATGTGAACCTTCTGAAATTAATTTGAAGTAAAAAAATATATATAGGCGCGCAAGGTTTGGATTAAAAAACTTAGGTGAGTTCAATCCTAATAAAGTATAAAGTAGAGCACGTGACATGAAGTATCTGTGTCTGGCTATATGGGTTAGGGTGTTTCACTCCCATCCAAAAGGTTCTTGGTTTGAACACTGTGTGCTTACTCACCTGGTTTAGGCATCCATTAGTAAGACGCATAACTCAAAATACAAATTCCCTGCTGCTTTCGATGAAATTGAATAGTAAATATATTGCTGTAGCTCATTGAAAGGACAAAAAAGGGACACACATTTTTGCGTTTCAACAATGGTTTTCATATATTACAACATATCGTATATTTGCCCGTTTCTATTCCCACAGGGCTAGTAGGGGGATTCTCATTGGTCGATTCTGCTGGTCTCTCTCCTCTGGGGAGGATATGCTATCCCAGAGGTTTTCAGTTTGGTTAGCGTGTGTGACCACACAAGAATCAACAACATGGGGCTCTGAGCACTCTCTATAACCTTCACTGCAACCTTCACCGCTTGGGGAATTAAGAAAATGGCCAACGTTTACTCTGCATTCTTCCTGTCTGTTCACGGCACTTCGTGTTTACTTTAAAGCCGAGGATGCAAACTCGGACAGATGACTTGGCAGGAGTTTCCCTTTTTTTGCATTCACGGTATTTCCACAAAGGTAATGCACTGAATGCAGTGAGTTGTCATCAGCTACACACCCGTGGGTCCATATGAGCTGTGCACATGAGTAAGAGTAGAAAGGTGGGCCTATTAACATCCCACGTATATCAATATTTTAAGTACAGTAACTGTTGATAATCAAGAGGCGATTTGCATTTCCAATTAACGTCTGATTTTTTGTGCAAAAATTTGCACAGCATTTTGGGGGTCAAAATTGCTTTTATTTCATTTTAAAAAATATGTATTTTGAGTTGTTCGTTAATCCAATTTTATTATTATTGTTATTATTTAAATTAAGTATTGAATATTGCCAGGTAAACAAAGAATATTCAATAGTTGCCAAAGAAAAGGACAACATCAATGAAACCAGAAAACAAATAAACGAATCAAGTGTGCGATCGGAAAACATCTAATCCCGATTCTCCAATTTGATTTGGTTTCTTAGAAGGCTTCAACAATCGGAGGGCGTAAAACATAGCAAGAGTCGTGTGTAATGCGTCCTCCTAACTCTTTCCACACGGCCTCCGCCAGTACCATCCGCCCTGGCGTGGTGCATGACGTTACACTCACAGTCCTATTCCCCAGGGCGCCCTGCCTCACCCTTCACTCACAGGCCACCATTACCCGGCCAGCCATTCAAAAAAATCCAGAGAACAAACTTCTTCTTTCTTTTCATCTGGTGGTCCAACCCTCACCTTCACCTCCCGCTGCATCCGCTGGTGTCACTTTCACACCTTTTTATTTTTCTTGCGGCCCCCGGCGTTCACGGCGACCCTGGGCCCCTGTGACTCTTCACTCGGAAAGTGTTGGCGGTGTCATTAATAGTCCTGACAACAGCTTAATAAGGGCCCCGCCATCTGTTCATGGAAGCCCCTGGGCGAGAGACAGAGAGGAAAAAAATAAAGCAAAAAAAGATCCAGTAGCCTTTTCCAGCTGTGTGTACGTGTGTGTTTGTGCGTGCGTGTGCGTGATTGTGTGCACGTATGATTTCCACTTGATTGCCTCTAAACAAGTGAGGACGCCCTGAAGGGCCTTAAGTGACTTCAGGCAGCGTCATCTTGGATTCACCGGTGAGTCAGTGGCTGTCCCTGGGCTGGCTGCCCTGGCTCAACAACCAGTAATTCAACCCATCCCACTCCCTCCGCAACCCCATCAGCCGACCAGCTCTGCCCCTTCGGCATCCTGCCCCCCCCCTCCCTCCCACTCATCTCTCTCGTCCTCCTCCCCCGTACCACCCTGGAGTGTCCTGGGGGCTCCTTGGCTCCCGACAGACACAGGGCTGGATGAGTAACTGGAGCCACCCAGGCCTCTCCCGCCTGTGTTGTGGCACCAGGGGCGTGGACCGCAGTGCCCCAAGATAGATCGAGTGGTGTTTGTGGCTAGTGTGGCTGGAATGGCTGCCTTCTCACACACCAAGCCCACACACCGACAAACACATGGAGACACGACGATACGATGCGCTTTATGAATGCCTCAATGGGAAGCTAGATGCAACCACGTGGACACACGCAGCAGAAAGAGAAGGACTAAGATCTCGACGCTAACCCTTACCCTTACCCTTATGATTAGGGTTTCACCATTTTGTAGTGGTCCGAAATTTGAGTGTGCAAATCGGGTTCCCGATATAGTGCACTATGATTAATACCCATAATCCACACTAAAATAAGTGTCCAGCTGATGGAGGTGTTGGAGAGGGACTGAGATGAGGTGCCTCTGGTTGGGTCAGTGTTGCTTACTGGAGTTTGGCCAGATGTGGGTTCAGCGATTTCCCCTGTGTGAGAAGGCCTTCCCGATCGATCATTTCCACACAGAGTAGCTCATGTCAACCACGTATTCCCCAGTCATAGTTCACCTCGTATCAAAACAATCGTGCCATTTCCTTTCTCAACAAAGAGGGGGCGAAAATTCACAGCCAACACACAGCCAGCAGCCATCACCTGCTGAACCCAAGTGTGCATATCTGCCTCCAAAATCGACCTTGAGGTAACCACTCTTACGTCACTCCTTTTCGCTCCGGGACATTTTTGTCCACCCCTACATTATTAAGGGGCAGCATATCCTAAAGGTTGCTAAGGGGTTAATGTGCACATGGATGTCTTTTCGTGGTCCAATTGTTTGTAAACGTTTCCAGTAGGGGTTAAACAGGCCCCAAAGTAGAACCATGCAAGACCCCAGCCTTAACACTGAACACACACACAAACACACACACACACACACACACACACACACACACACACACACACACACACACACACACACACACACACACACACACACACACATACATGTGCAAATTGTAGGTTCATTACGGCACAGAATCAACTGCACTGCAAATGAATTGGCAGGGGGAGGTGGGGGGGCTGGGGTGAACAGGAGAGGTGGGGGAGGGGGTGAGGCCGATGTAAGGGAGGGGTGGAGGGGAGGGGGTGGGGTGGGGTGGGGGGGGTAGTGATAAGTGTGGTCTTGTGTGGGCAGCAGCAGCGATGGTGGTCCCTGTCGATGGTCTCCATTCTTTCTCCCTCCCCTCTCCTCTCCCTCCCCTCTCCCTCCCTCCCTCCCTCCATCACTCCCCCGTTTTCCCAGTGCCTTGCCGCCACCCTGGGCCCATCTGTTCCTGCTTGGCCTCTCAGGCTCTCCAGCAGGTAGGCCAACGCCATTCAGACTGCTCCCCCTCACCTCCTGCCGGCCCAGCGAGCCAGGCAGGGGCCAGAGAGTGGGGGAGAGCGAGAACGCCCCCGTGTGTGTGTGTGTGTGTGTGTGTGTGTGTGTGTGTGTGTGTGTGTGTGTGTGTGTGTGTGTGTGTGTGTGTGTGTGTGTGTGTGTGTGTGTGTGTGTGTGTGTGTGTCAGATAGAGAGAGAGAGAGAGAGAGAGAGAGAGAGAGAGAGAGAGAGAGAGAGAGAGAGAGAGAGAGAGAGAGAGAGAGAGCATGTGTGAGGATGTATGTGCGCCAGCGCACGCATGAGTTATACTCATGCACGCGTAAATACACATGTTTAGGATGTAAAGGCCAAACACACAGGGCCTGTGCATGTGACTGCTGAAATACTCAGTGCTTCCCACTGGTTAATTATACAACAGCTTTCATTATCATTGTTGATTTCCTTCACTTGCTTAAAGATCTTTTGTGTTTCAACAAGGCATCCATGAGAGGTAGGATTCGGGGAGTATCCGAATCCGAATATATCAAATCCACGCAGTAATTACACATGACATAGAATTTCCATCTCAATATGTTTCAGTTTTTCTCCCAAATGTAACAGGGGTCTGTGTTCGAATCGAATCAACGTAACTGTACCTTTCCCCCCTTCCCCCCTGAATCTGCGGCCTGTTGCCACGGTGAGTTCATGCTTCGGATTTGGCGTCGGTCAGCGAATATGGAATCCATCGGGTCTCCGCTAATACGCTTCTGAAAACATTGACATACAATCTCCAGGGGAGTGAGCAAAGTGTTGCTACACTCTCCACTTATATTAAGATATTAACATTCAAACAAAAACCAACCCCCCCCCACCCCCCACCGCGCACGACCACCACCACTGCTCGCTCCCACTGGCCACATTACTGCACTCCACACTTATTTAGGTTAGCCTAAGTGGAAACTATGTTATTTCCCCCATTATTTGGGAATGATTGCTCTCAAGGTGGTCCTCCACATCAGTGTGGAAGAGCGATTGGAAGTTTGATATGTGTAGCGTAGCATAGCGCAGCATTGCGCAGCGCAGCGCAGCGCAGCAGCTAGGCTACTCTCTCTCTCTCTCTCTCTCTCTCTCTCTCTCTCTCTCTCTCTCTCTCTCTCTCTCTCTCTCTCTCTCTCTCTCTCTCTCTCTCTCTATCTGCAAAAATAATGGATGTGATATTTGGCCAATCCCCTGGGGGAGGGGGTGGGGGGGAGGGGGGAGGGGGGAGGGGCTGTGCTCCTTTGGTAAATTCCCGTTTACGGACTCTTTGCCCTGGGATCAGTTTACAAGGGAAATGTGAAAAAAGAGTATGGGGGTGCGATCAGTCGTTCCGGAGATGGCAGTTAGGTGTGGTAGAGGTTTCGGTTGGAACATTTCCCCTTTCATCCGGCCCCGGTTCCAAAGGTCATGACCCACGAGAACAGACCAGGGGTTCTCATTGTCCCAGGGAATTGTTCTGAGGTCTCCTCTTAGTGTAATATTTCTTCGTCTGGCCCTTCTTCCTTTGTACACACCGAAAAGCAAAAGAAAGGCTCAAGTGAAAACTTCCCTTTATGTCTGGGGATCCGATTACGAGAAATGTCTTTTATTTTCTTTCATATACCACACCCGCCAATCCATGTCGGGTCGCTTTTTGTTCCGGGCCAGACCGAGGGGGGTCCCGACAGAAAACTTTGGCCCGTTGTTACAGGATACATTTTCATATTGCCTCCCTAAAATAAGAGTCAAACTGCGGTCTCCTTTGTGTTTTCGGTTCACAGTAACCACGTCGAGCGCCCCGGGCCTTTGTTGCATCAGCTTCAAAAGCCAAGCGGCCGCGACTGCGGGCCCCCCTGTTGTTTTCATTAGGCGTGCAGGTGGTGGAACAAACCCGCCTCGTCCCATCACCACGCTTCGTTATTTATGTGCAGGTGCATTTCCTGCCGTGCCCCCTGACCTCCCCTCTCATGTATCAACTCCCTCACTTCAATGGCTACAATGTATGCACATTGGTGTGTGTGTGTGTGTGTGTGTGTGTGTGTGTGTGTGTGTGTGTGTGTGTGTGTGTGTGTGTGTGTGTGTGTGTGTGTGTGTGTGTGTGTGTGTGTGTGTGTGTGTGTGTGTTTGTGTGTGTGTGTGTGTGTGTGTGTGTGAGTGTGTGGGTGGGTGGGTGTGTGTGTGTGTGTGTGTGTGTGTGTGTGGGTGTGTGTGTGTGTGTGTGTGTGTGTGTGTGTGTGTGTGTGTGTGTCTGTGTCCACGTGCGTGCATGTGTGCGTGCATCTGCGTGTGTGCGTGCGTGTGTGTGTGTGTGTGTGCCTGTAAGGATGTGTCACAAGGTGGATTCAATGTGAGCCAGAATTACCTTGTACTGAAGTGTTACTGGGTGGCTCCCAGGGAACAGGGGCCTCCTCCCAGGGCCCTCTTGACAGCACCCATCTCACCATGAGAGTGCGGTTCACTGACCTATCTGTCACTGCGTGTCTCACCCTCCGATCCCTCACACAAGCCTGTCTGTACTCCGAATCGAGTGGGGAGACGCTTCTCAAGGGAAGAATCTCCCAGATGTCATCCACCACACACTCACACACACACACACACACACACACACACACACACACACACACACACACACACACACACACACACACACACACACATGCAAACACACACTTACAAACACACACACAAACACACATGCATGTATGCAGAGACAGTCTGACACAAACAAGCACATGAAAACGTAAACACCGAAACTTAACGACTATCAAAGTCCTTCATTATCCTCTCACCTCCTTCACCCCAAAACACAGCAACAAATTAACCGAGGTCGACGACCACAAACAGTACTGCTGTGTTGGGCTTTCTTGTGGGAAACATCATTTTGTAAATATCTCAGGGGACAAAGGATATAACAAGACACAGTGCACAACCAAAGGGTTTATCTTTGGCTAATTGCAAAGATGCTGGATAGATTTTAGATATTCGCTGGTACTCTGCTGCTGCTGTGTTCCAGATGCTCAGATCATGTAGACGTTAAGAATGCTCATCTGTCTTGGGTTGTACAAAAAGACTCAAATAAAAATGTTCCTCTGCAGTTTGTTATGTCTTGTAGTCTGACTGAGTGGCAGTGTTTGTTCGCAAGCTAAAATCTATTCTTCCAGACAGCCAGACTGTAGGCCGTAGGCTATTTAAAATGAATGAATCACATCTTGTAAATTTCTGGATTCTTATACAGTGTGGTATGGGCTTTTTCTTTTTTTTTTTACACACCTTTTCATATCAGGGTAAATATCACGATGAATGTTGTGAATTAAAATAATATACAGTAAAATTATAATTTTCGGGGAAAAGGTTTAGTGGCACATGGTAAAAAATTATAACGTTGTAAAACCCAAGAATACGTTTCTTCGAAATATATATATATAAATATCTTTCTGCGGCAACTATAGGCAATAAACAATTAACGGTGACGAGGAATCAACTCTTTGATATGGGGGTATTTTGATTGGTCGACTTGTAATGAATTTACAAGCTACAGTTAAGGAGCCATATGGTATGTGGTGTGGTTTTTATTTCGATGCGTAATAAACCAAGTATTTATATTTTTATAGTGAGAATGATGCATTGAAGTGGGGGTTCAATACCTGAGTCATCACAGACTTGACATCCACATTGCACCACGTTATACTTTACACACTAGTTATTCTGAGGGGAACACATTGTTTCAGGATCAAGTCTTTCACAACCCGTGGATCAGACACTATTCTAAAGAACAAGAAGATTAGGATTGATATCCCAATTTACATTTCATAATGAAGGAGCGAAAGGCCTCCAACACACTAATTGTTACAATGATACAATAATAAATGGCCAAAATAACTTTAACATTTTTAAAACAAAGATTTCAGTTGTTGCAATCACTCAGTGCAAAAACGAAATATATGTGGATGAAAACATTACAATTTGACAAAATCCAAAATTGCTTCAAATTTTTAGTTTCAATGTCTGTGTAAACAATGAACAGTGGAAAAGGACTGAATAGTCTAACAAATTCTAAAACAGCACTAAAGGACATTAAGTCACATTAGTAAATAGTTCTAAAACAGTGAGCAGCAGTAAACGCCTGAGTAGACATACATGCAAATACAATTCAAACAGTGAACGGCACTGAATAGTCTGAATAGTAGTACTAGAAAGCAGTACTTAAACAATAAACAGCACTTAAGGCCTGAAGAGTAGTACTGGCAAACAGCACTAAAACGGTGAACTGAGCTGGACCTGAGCTCCTGATCCAGTGACCAGCTGGAGGTTGGATGATGTCGTTAGTCGGGCCCTCTACGTGACGCGCGCTCCTGACCTCTTTTACCATTTAGGGGCCCCAGAGCTGATAGCAGTGTTCCTGACCCAGGGCCCCTGTGTGGCATGTTTGGGGTCTGCAGAACATATCCCCAGCTTTAACCTATACAACGCAGCCAATTATAGCAGGGGAAGGCCAAACAATGCGATCCATCAGTCAGGGCCAGGGTAAACAGGCATGGCCAGCCCATGTTGGGCTGTAAACTCCAATCTCTCCCGTGCCAAGGGTCAGCCAAGCTGTTTGATTGTCTAATTGGGGGACGGGGGTTGTGTGCGTTCCTGTGTTTGTTTGTGTGTGTGTGTGTGTGTCTGTGTGTGTGTGTGTGTGTGTGTGTGTGTGTGTGTGTGTGTGTGTGTGTGTGTGTGTGTGTGTGTGTGTGTGTGTGTGTATGTGTGTGTGCGCAAGTGTGTCTTAAAGAACGAGAGAGACAGAGAGAGCATGAGAGAGCATGAGAGACAGAGAGAGACAGAGAGAGAGACACAGAGAGAGAGAGAGAGAGAGAGAGAGAGAGAGAGAGAGAGATAGACAAAAAGAGCATGAGAGACAGAGAAAGAGAGAGAGAGAGACAGAGTGTGAGAGACAGAGAGAGAGAGAGAGAGAGAGAGAGAGAGAGAGAGAGAGAGAGAGAGAGAGAGAGAGAGAGAGAGAGAGAGAGAGAGAGAGAGAGAGAGAGAGAGAGAGACAGAGTGTGAGAGACAGAGAGAGAGAGAGAGAGGGAGTGTGTGAGAGACAGAGAGAGAGAGAGAGAGAGAGTGTGAGAGACAGAGAGAGAGAGAGAGAGAGAGAGTGTGTGAGAGACAGAGAGAGAGAGACAGAGTGTGAGAGACAGAGAGAGAGAGAGAGAGGGAGTGTGTGAGAGACAGAGAGAGAGAGAGAGAGAGAGTGTGAGAGACAGAGAGAGAGAGAGAGAGAGAGAGTGTGTGAGAGACAGAGAGAGAGAGAGAGAGAGCATGCGTTTGTAGGTTGAATGGCTCTGCATTGCTGCTCAAACACTACATGTCCACAGGTCCAGAGACACCTAATGAATGTGTGTTTGTTCCGCGGACCCCACACACCTTCTGTTTATTTGGACACGGGGGGGGGGGGTATGGGGAGGGAAGAAGTGGTGGTCGTGAATAGTGTTGCCGAGCAGTTTTATCTACCGTGCGCGTTTCCCGCCTCCTGCATCCGCTGGTGCAAGCATTAAGTTATTTTTTTCAATAATGATGATGATCCAGCCTCAAATTTTTGGAATAAAATGTTGGGGGAAAAAAAGACACTCGCTAAACAAACCGTATCTCATCGTTAAGAACCGTCAACCGTTTACACCGTCGACCGAAGATTTTCCTCGCGATCCGTCCGTTGTCGCATCGCGGTCATCCCAACTCTGCAGATGGCGGTTGTCCTACCCCTCCCCCCCCCTCCACCAAACACACACAAACTGGGGGGAGGGGGGAGGGGGACGTGCCAGAAACATGGCTGCGGTCAGTTTGACGTGCAGCGGCGTGGAGACACGGGTCAGCCTGCGGAGCCACAGGCGCGTTGAGCTGCACAGTGGCTAAGAGCCCAGACCCCCAGACCACCAGGAAGGAGGCCCTCACCTCTTTCCTCAGGCATCAATCACCCTTCCCCACACACACACACACACACACACACACACACACACACACACACAGACGCGCACAACACACACACACACACACACACAGGCACACGTGCATAGACGCGCACACGCACACACATACACATACTTGCACGCACGCAAACATACACACACAGACACACACACGCACGTGGACCCAAGCAAGGGTAGACGTAAGCAAACCCGGTGTCCGCGCACTCATCCCTGTCTCGAGACGCCCGGCCTCCTCTCAGCAACAGCTGGAGTTTCCACAGGATGAGGAAATGAAAAGTATTGGAGTCCATCTTTTAAGGCAGACAGGTCTTCAGATACTCATAGTCTATGACAGATCACCAACAACCCCCCCCGTCCCCCACCTAAAAAAAAAAATGAAAAACCCCACAAAAAGTAATATGTTCACATGTAGCGTTAACGTACGCCTCGTCTCTTGGTATACCTCGGATACTGTTTCAGTACGCGTTTACCGGTTTAGTTTGTGAACTTAAACTTAAACTTAAATGCATTCACATTATTGTGATAATTTCTTCCTTCTGGTTTTCAGGTGCCGGTCGTCTTGTCCACCGCGTTCCACGGAGTGAGCCCTGGACGCTTTAAGCCCCAGCAGATCCCTGATAATGGCTGTGACCCTCAAGCTTAACTCCCAGCGATAAGGAGGCCTCCTCACGTCGGGTCAAACCCTCTTTCATGTGCACGCCGGCCTTCGCTGCAGCGCCGCGGCCCGCTTCAGCAGAGCGCAACACTCTAAAAGGACTCCCGGCCGACTCCTGGGTCGCTGGGTGAAAGGGCCACCTGTGGCTCTGAGGAGGTCGTGGGCAACGTAGCAAAATGAGAGGAAAGGAGAAGGAAAATCTTCTTGTTTAGCAACTTTCTTTCACGCAATTGCAATGAAAGTGTTAAAATATTTTAAATAATAAGAATGCTTTTCGCCTTATTAATTGTAGATTATATGTATGCTATTACTATGTTTGAGTAATAATACTAGCCGTATCGAAGACTTACACATATTTTTAGTATACATAGTGTACTGATGTAGCCATTGGAATATATACAAACATTAACCAAACTGGTAAAACAATCAGAATCCATTGGCTGCTCAACTTTACATTCTGATCTCTCTATTAAATCAGCTCCGCTCTTTAGGAAGTATTGATAACTACTGTTCAATAAAGAAATTATATTCTCTAGCCCTGATATATACCCTTGTTATGGACAGATTTTGTGTGGATACCAGTACATCTTAGCCCTTTTAATTCAGCCAAGTTAATTGAAATGGATGATCGGAACTGTGTTGAATTGTTTGCAAATGTGCACACTCTAAAAACATCCCCTTCTCACTCACACACAAGCACACATGCAGATGCACACACGCACACGCACACACATACACACACACACACACGCATATACGCACAAACACACAGTCGTGTGGAGGATGATATGTCTTCTCCTTAGTTCACAGCAGTGGCGAGCATTCATCCGGTGGTGTGGTCACATTCACCCAGAGTGGTTCCTCCAGTCTTTCAGTCACTTGAAAACACTCTACTTCAGTTCAAGATCTTACTGCCCACCCAAAGAGGTTATGGGGATTCTCTGCTGCCCTCTCTCTCTCTCTCTCTCTCTCTCTCTCTCTCTCTCTCTCTCTCTCTCTCTCTCCCTCTCTCCCTCTCTCTCTCTCTCTCTCTCTCTCTCTCTCCCTTTCTCTTTCTCTCTCTCGCCCTCCCTCTCCCCTAAGTGGGTGGTCCTGTGGGGTATGGCTTCGGCACAGGTGGGGCATTGTTAGGATGCTCACAAATATCCACCAACCCCCCCACCCTGACCCACCCTCATCCACCCTCCACCCTCCTCCATCCTCCTCCACCCTCCACCTCCCTCTAGCCCCGGGCCACCCTCTCCACCACTACCAGTACATCGCCACCACCACCACCACCCCCACCACCACCCCCACCACCATAAATACCACCTCCCCCACTAACAACATCAACAACAACAACCTATTCTCCAGCACCCGGCTCCCTCCCTCCTCATCACGCCTGCTTCACGGTTCGGTTGGCCTTGTGTGGCCTAGAACATTCTAATCCACACCATCCAAATGTAAAGAAGAAACATGTTCACCCATTCGGGTTCGGGTCATCAAGGGGTCCATTTTCCTTAACCTGCTGCTTCGGACAATGGAGACGTTTTCCAAACTCGCTCTAACGCGTTTGTGTTGAACAGTTGAACAGACCAGGACGTTCATTGTCGGTTCCGCTAAATAATGGGCAGTCTTATCCTCAGAGAGAGATACCCTTGCCCCAGCCTTTACCTCCACCTTACCCCTCCCCAACCATCTTCACCCCTTTTCTCACTCCCCCCCAACCCCCCTCCCCACCCAAAGATGTTTCCATGCGCCGGGTGTTGTAAATAATTACGGTTCTGCCGAATGTGTTGTATAAAGTTTACTCGCTGGGTTCACTGCAGCCTATCTGTTGTTTGGAGCCCCCCGGTAAGATGTTGACACATGGCAGCTCTAGTGTACTGCACCAGCCCTGGATTAGCTGGAGCATAATAAACAGCCGCATAAAGAAGGATCTGTGTGATGGGGTGTTGGAGTAGGAGTGAGGGGGGGGGGGTAGGTGGGGGGGGGGGGGCGGGGGGGGGGGGGGTCACCATTTGAGGATGACGTCATCTTCTTGACGGAACATCTACTCATCGCTCTTTCAGGAAGGATCGTCAGTGTGTCTCTAGACATCCCTGTGTGCGTGTATGTGTGTGTGTGTGTGTGTGTGTGTGTGTGTGTGTGTGTGTGTGTGTGTGTGTGTGTGTGTGTGTGTGTGTGTGTGTGTGTGTGTGTGTGTGTGTGTGTGTGTGTGTGTGGGGGTCTGTGTGGGTCTGTGTCTGTTTGTGTGCGTGTGCGTGTCGCCATGCAGGTGGACACACAAACACACACACAAACACACATTAAGGAGGAACATCAATTAGTTCCTCCAGAGCTCTAAGAGTTGCTGCATGGCTTCTGGGTTGAATATGAATCCCACACACACACACACATGCACAAATGCACATATACACTTACACACATATACACGCTCATAAACACACACACACACACACACACACATGGACATCCTGAGTGTGTGTTGCTTGGTGGGGTGGCTATGTGCCACCTGCTCGTACGCGTTCACAGACTGATTTATTGTTCACTGTTTGGACTAGCATGATGGAGGTGGAGCTCGCTACGAGACAACACGTGTCCATAGTACGCTCCCATATGTTACCGCCGAAGGCCTCTGATACATACAGAGATTACAACAAGGGCACAAGAAACACATTTACCTCGCCATCCATATAAATCACACACACACACACACTCGTGAATAACAGAGACACACTTGTGTTACAACACACAGCAGGTGCTTCCAGTCACGACGGCGTTGTGGACAAAGACCTGGCTGTGTGGGCCGCATACACCTGCACTTGGGTGAAAAGATGGCAGCATTTCTCATCCAATGAACCATTTACACAAGGTCGGGTATCGTGGATGTCTCTCATGCGTTTCCTCCGCAGTTTAATGTCCCAGGAATGAAACGGCCCTTACATAAAAATACAAAAAAAAATTGGAAAAAAAGAAGCTGGATAGAGAGAAATCACAACCGTTATTAAAACCAGGATAAGGTTATTGATGTTTTCATAAACAGAACACAATTAACGTTATATGTTATTGAACGACTGTCAAACCAAGGAAGAGTTTGTATAGACTGAATGCCAAGAATACAGCACCATACATTTCCCGGGTATATACAATGCACGATGAATGTCAACAAATCAGTTGATGAATACAGTATCCATCGTTA
>NC_079414.1:17085101-17087601 GCF_026213295.1 Gadus chalcogrammus | reverse complement strand
AGTCTATATAAGATAAGGGGATGAGCACACTCCGTACACAATGCTAAGAGAGACTCGCTCCTGCCTTCCGCTTGACCTAACATATACTGTTCATTTTATACTGGGTCATTTTGTTGAAGTATTTATTGGATGTCAACTAATTCTGAAGGTCTTGTCCATAGTCCGACCAGTACATTTAGGAAGAATGCTTTCCATTCAAAAAAGTGTTTTTTAACCAGCGTTTTTGAAATCTAGTTCATGCGACAATAGCCGTTTTTTTCTGATTCATCAATTTTGGAGTTTTTGTTGTTGTAAAACTCCAGCTTGGAGTGGGCCGAATAGTTTTTAGATGTATCCGGCCCAGTCTGGACATAACCTTTGTGCGTGAGGTCGTGCTGAGGTCTGTTTTTGTAGTTTATAGGATTAACTGGCTACATTCAGAAAGATACAAACACAAACACACACACAGACACAACCACACAAACACATCAACACACACACACACACACACACACACACACACACACACACACACACACACACACACACACACACACAGACACACACACACACACAATCATGCAACCACACACTGTCACACATGCATACTTAACCACAATCACACATGGGTTTGTACACAGATTCCCAGACACATCCATAAAACCCAAACACATCCAAACACACACTCACACACACACACACACACACACACACACACACACACACACACACACACACACACACACACACACACACACACACACACACACACACACACACACACACACACACAGACACACACACAAACACTCGTGGACATGTGTGTTCTTAGACATTCTTAGTCACCTGCACTGCTCCCCAGACAATGATTATGTTTACGTGCACAGCTAAACCTGGCTTGTTTAGCTGTGCAAAGTTTGAGTCACTTTTCCAGTGAGTTAACAGATAAATGAACGCGTTTAGATTGCCGCTAACATGACCAGGTTAGAGTTATTCAGGGTTAACGAAAGTAAGGTCGGTTGAAGAAGGGAAAGTGTGCCAAGTCCAACAATAACATTTGAGGAGAACGACACGGTATGCATCAACAGTTATTGATTCGGTTTGGATTTAGATCCTTGTGTTGATTTGCAACCCAGTATATACTGATGGCATAATGACTGCATAGAACACTTTACAACTGTTAGTATTTACGTTGCACAGCTTGTGCAATGTAACAGAGACCCAAGACAATGAGCTGTGCCATAATTTCGTGAGCTGTACCTGGATACAGGGTGATTTACCCCCCCTTTGGTGAGTTATACCCCCATGCGGTGACTTTTACCCCCGGACAGTGATTTATATTTCCATGCAGTGAGTTTTACCCCCCTACAGTAAGTTATACATCCATGTAATGAATGTTACCCCATAAAGTGAGTTTTACCCCCTTGTAATGAGTTATACCCATACAGTGAGTTATTGCCCCGTACAGTGAACTATACCCCAGTATTGCATTGTGTTTTACCCCCTTACAGTGAGTTATACCCCCATCGATGAGTTATTGTCCTGTACAATGAACTATACACCCATGCAGTGAGATACATCCAAATGCAGTGCGTCTTACCCAATACAGTGAGTTATAGCCCCAGATAGGGTGATTTAGCTCCAGACAGTGAGTTACAGCCCTGTACAGTGAGTTATACCCCCATACAGTGAGTTATAGCCCCAGATAGGGTGATATAGCTCCAGACAGTGAGTTACAGCCCTGTACAGTGAGTTATACCCCCATACAGTGAGTTATAGCCCCAGATAGGGTGATTTAGCTCCAGATAGTGAGTTACAGCCCTGTACAGTGAGTTATACCCCCATACAGTGAGTTATAGCCCCAGATAGGGTGATATAGCCCCAGACAGTGAGTTACAGCCCTGTACAGTGAGTTATACCCCCATACAGTGAGTTACAGCCCCAGATAGGGTGATATAGCTCCAGATAGTGAGTTACACCTCCATGCAGAGAGAGAAAGAGAGATAAATGAAGAGATGGTAGAGAGTGAGAGAGAGAGATGGAGCGAGAGACGGAGCGAGAGAGAGAGAGAGAGAGAGAGAGAGAGAGAGAGAGAGAGAGAGAGAGAGAGAGAGAGAGAGACGGAGCGAGAGAGAGAGAGAGAGAGAGAGAGAGAGAGAGAGAGAGAGAGAGAGAGAGAGAGAGAGGGGAGAGAGAGATGGAGGGGAGAGAGAGTGAGAGAGAGAGAGAGAGAGAGAGAGAGAGAGAGAGAGAGAGAGAGAGAGAGAGAGAGGGGGGGGGGGGGGGGTCGGGGAGAGAGATATGATGCTCTTGAGCACAGCCACAAAAAAATTGTTTTTGTTTTTATTAAAAAAGTATTCTACATTGATGGTACTAGCAAATGTTGTTGACATCGTGTTCACATTCAGTTTTTTATGTTTAAAGCCCTGCCGTATTTCAGCTTTTTAATGCTTTCTAACAGCACAGCCTGCTACAACCATCAACGGTCAACCATGCAGCTCTTAACCTTGGGTAAACAGAG
>NC_079414.1:17070101-17072601 GCF_026213295.1 Gadus chalcogrammus | reverse complement strand
TGTGTGTGTGTGTGTGTGTGTGTGTGTGTGTGTGTGTGTGTGTTTGCATGAGTGTGTTTGTCTACCCCTCTCTGTTTATGGGACAATGCACTATGCTATTATATAATTCAGTGTATGGGTTCTTGTGTGGGTGTTTCTGTGTGTGCATGTGTGTGTGTGTGTGTGCATGTGTGTGTGTTTTTGTGTGTGTGCGTGTGTATGTGTTCCTGTGCGTGCGTGTGATCTTGGTAGGACTCACAGTTTAACACTGTTTAAAAGTATGCAGTTATAACCGCTATGTCAAGAAATCGTTCCCTCTTTATATGATAACAATTTAAATTATAATTATTTATGAGGCGGAGGCTCCCTTGTCTCAAGCTCAATGATAATGTTTAAAGCGCGTTTTTACACTGTGTAGCATTTAGCCAAATTAGTAGCTTCACCCACGAGCACACGCTAATGCTTGTAATTAGGTGGAGAGTAGAAATAAAACTACAAGGTCTATTTATGTGTGTGTTTGCGTGCCACACCACACAGAGGTGGCATCTGTCCATTCGACTGTGTTGTATGCCATTTATAGTGCACACATACAAATTATTGTCTTCAGCCCTCCCTACTTCATCCTAACCTCTAACAAAATGGCGCTGCCGAAAAAAAAAAAAGGTATTCATAATGGGGCTAAGAATAGTCGGTGTATATATATATGAAGCAGCACTGTTTGAGTCTCGCTGTGATTAAATGCACTCCCTTGATATAATAATAATGAAAGTCATCAATTTTTCCTGGGGTGAAGTCGTGTGCTAAATAAACAGGGGAAAAAAGTAGAAGGTGAGCTTTGGCGAAAAAGAGATTAAAAATCGGTAATTCGCAGCACGGTGGTCCACACATGGTCGCATGTGCGTATCCAGAACGCTCCTGAAACCACATTCCATTCGTCAAATTTCATTTTCTCCTCGTTGGCTATTGTTGAACTTTAATTTCACTATAAGTTACAGTCAGCGGCTCCCGGGGGCCCCGGTCGTGGAGTTTTATGTGGTAAAAGCAATGTACACGGGTTGTGATCAATCGCAATCCACCCTGCTGTTTCGTGGATATGAGGTTTCAGAACATTTCACATCTTGTTAGCTGCTGTAGTGAAGGGCTAAACTTTACACATGCTTCATGAAGTTTAAATGCTCCGTAATATAAAAGAGGTGGGTGGAGTATGAGTATGTCATGTTGCGGTTAGCAAACATACTGCCGGGGCTGCTCTACCCCTTCTCTACTCTCTCTCTCTCTCTCTCTCTCTCTCTCTCTCTCTCTCTCTCTCTCTCTCTCTCTGTCTCTCTCTCGCACGCTCTCTTTTGCACGCTCTCTATCTGCCCTCTTTTTCTCACTGGGTCTCTTGCTCCTTCACTCTCGTTCTATCTCTCTCTCTCTTTCTATTTTTTGCTCCCTATTTCCTCTTGTCTATTTCTCAAGCGCATAAACACAATCACTTGCACACATATGTACAAACACACACACACACATACACACACACACACACACACACACACACACACACACACACACACACACACACACACACACACACACACACACACACACACACACACACACACACACACAGACACACACACAAACATAAAAACAAAAAAATGCACAAACACAAACACGCGCAAGTCGTACACCACAGCCATCTCAGTTCCTCTATCAATCTCCCCCCTCCACCAACACCACCTCTTGACGGTTAGTCAAACCCCTTCAAGTGGTGTTGCTCAACAATGCTTCCGGCTCTGTGTGTGGTTGGCTGCATGCCGTCGGTGATGAGACATAATGCAAGTGTTTTGGAGCTGAGAACGGTGTCTAAACGGTTCACAAGTGTTTGTCTTAACTGTCAGAATGCAGTGCAGTACAACTGATCCAAATGAACCGCGACCGGCAGTTGACAAGAAGATCGGATTGTTCTAGAGATTGTTTTCGGAAAGATATTTGGATACAGACTTAAAATATTATTAAAAGATAGATTGTTCTGTATTCTAGAGATTTTTTAAGAAGGACATTTGAGTAGAGATGATCTAGAGATTTCTTCCCGAAATATATTGTTCAAAAGATTGTGCAAGGATATCTGACTGAATATTGATATTCAGTCAGATATACTGATATTGTTTTAGAAAGATCGTAGGATGGTAAGTCTTTGATAGATGGTTTTAGGAAATGTTTTACATTTTAGATTTAGATTCAAAAAATATAAATGAATAGCAGAGCCTGCTAATGTTCAACCCCTGTCCACAGCGAGGCTAGACACTGTGCTTGAGATTGTGAGATTGTTTTAGAAATATTTTAGGAGAGTGATTGTTGTGGATGCGGCTTTTGATATTGGATATTGGGCTGTGCTTTGAATATCAGGACCCCTTTGAGTGGAATGAAAAATAAAAGAAGGAAAATGTGAGCGTTTGCGGAAATATACATATTGAGTAAGTTATTCCATGCCATTGTTGTTCTCCATTCATCATCTGAGCTAAACGGTCAACTGTAC
>NC_079414.1:17060101-17062601 GCF_026213295.1 Gadus chalcogrammus | reverse complement strand
AATTGTGTCTGCCTCTTTGTGGTTGTGTTTGTGCACTTGCGTGTTCGTGTGTTTGTGTGTGTGTGTGTGTGTGTGTGTGTGTGTGTGTGTGTGTGTGTGTGTGTGTGTGTGTGTGTGTGTGTGTGTGTGTGTGTGTGTGTGTGTGTGTGTGTGTGTGTGTGTGTGTGTGTGTTGAGGTCCAGGCTTCAGTGTGTGGCACGGGACAACGCCTGCTTGGGTTCTGGGGCCAACAGTTGTCTATTGTTCTGACCTGAGGAGCTCACAGCGCTGCAGGGCCCTCCAGCACTCACACCCAAGGTATTGACTTCCTGCTGTAGGGGGTTAACACAGCAGGCTGTGTGTGTGTGTGTGTGTGTGTATGTGTGTGTGTGTGTGTGTGTGTGTGTGTGTGTGTGTGTGTGTGTGTGTGTGTGTGTGTGTGTGTGTGTGTGTGTGTGTGTGTGTGTGTGTGTGTGTGTGTGTGTGTGTGTGTGTGAATGTTCACGGTTTTGGAAGGAACTCCATGCGTGTGTGTCTGCATGTGTGTGTGTGTGTGTGTGTGTGTGTGTGTGTGTGTGTGTGTGTGTGTGTGTGTGTGTGTGTGTGTGTGTGAATGTTCACGGTTTTGGAAGGAACTCCATGCGTGTGTGTCTGCATGTGTGTGTGTGTGTGTGTGTGTGTGTGTGTGTGTGTGTGTGTGTGTGTGTGTGTGTGTGTGTGTGTGTGTGTGTGTGTGTGTGTGTGTGTGTGTGTGTGTGTGTGTGTGTGTGTGTGTGTGTGCGTGCGGCTGTGTGAGTGCAATTGCATTTAACCCAAACCCTGCACTTGCAGGAGGATGTCACCAGTGCTGGGGCAGGGGGGAAGTAATTACAGATGATATTGGACCAAAGGGAGGACATTTATTAAAGAAAAAGGTTGACCAACAAGTATGTGGGGGTCTTTGTTGACCCTTTCAATTAAATGGAAGGGTCTTTGTGGTCTCTCCCATTGAGCTGCACCAGGACATCATGTCAATATCCTTTGGCTAGTTGGAGCCAGGAGGCTGGAGCTTGGAGGCTCTGGAGGCAGTGGAGGCTCTGGAGACCACGGGCTAGAGGCTGAAGGTAGTGGTCTAGAGCAGTGGTTCCCAAACTGTGTGCCGCGGCACACTGGTGTGCCGTGAGGCAAGTCCAAGTGTGCCGTGGGATTTTGTGACAACCATAGCCTACTGCAATATAGTATACAACAATACAAAAATAATTATTTTAATTTACTATATACTACTTTGAATGTACTCATTCCATAATACAGAGGCAAACTCTTTATCTAAAAACTAAATCCTCAAAGAGGATCCCACATTTCGCTGTTCGCGCAGTTGCTTTGGAACAGGGCTCCATGCAGCTGCGCCACAGGCAGCCAGTGAGCGCGCTATATATGCCGAACACCTTCAGACCTTAAAAGAGAGGTTTGAGCGCTATTTTCCACGTGTGGCGGACATCGAGGACAATGACTGGATCCGAGACCCATTCAACCAGGAGTCCGAGTCCTCAAACGAGAAGCTCACTATGAAGGAGAGAGAGGAGAGCGCAGAGCTCCGTGCGGATCGCACGCTGAAACTGAAATTTAGTGAGCTCACACTCGATCAGTTTTGGTTGGTTTGTGCATCAGAATATCCAACCATCTCCCACCACACTATCGACCAACTTCTTCATTTCCCCACCACCTACCTTGTGAGAGAGACACACTTGTTTACATGAAGAACAAGACCAGGTCACGGCTCTCTGTTGAGCAGGACTTGCGAGTGGCCCTCTCCTCCGTGCCATCAAGGATTAAAAAAATCTGTGCGCCCCGACAGGCACATGTTTCCCACTGATTTGTTATTAGTAGGCAGAATATTTACAAAAAAAGCCTGATTCTAAATGTTAGTTATAATTTGTGGGTCAGACTCAGGACCATGCAGCTTTCTCATGGACAGTTCTCTGCTGAATTTCTGTTTCATTTGCCTCACCTGTCTGGTTGAAATGGGTGTGTTTGATTAAGCCCAATTTGATCAAGTTTAAATATTTTTGTGAAGTATTTTTTTATAAATATTTCATGAGTAGAATAGTTGTCTTTGTCACATCTTATTTGGCATTAGTAAATAATTATAAACTTAACAGATAAACAGATGATATTAGTGATAACACGTGTTATAAGGCTATTTTGCACAATAGGTGTGCCTTGAAATTTTTATTTGTCCTTTGGTGTGCCTTGGGCACAAAAAGTTTGGGAACCACTGGTCTAGAGGGTGGAGGGAGTGGTCTCTGGGCTGGAGGTAGTCGGCTAGAGGCTGGAGGTTATGGACTAGAGGCTGAAGGTAGTGGTCTAGAGGCTGAAGGTAGTGGTCTAGAGGGTGGAGGGAGTGGCCTCTGGAGGTGGTCGGCTAAAGGCTGGAGGTTGGAGGCAGTAGACTGCAGACTGAAGGCAGTGGGATATAGGCTGGAGACTGGATTCCGGATCAAAATGCACAGTGTTATTACGTTTAAAGTAAGATTAACATAAG
>NC_079414.1:16972601-17055101 GCF_026213295.1 Gadus chalcogrammus | reverse complement strand
CGATGTAACCCAGGGAACCCAGGCCACGGCTGACAGCACCACCAATGACACCACGGCTGACAGCACCACCAATGACACCACTTTCCTCACGCCCCAACGTAAAACAATCTTCACTATATCCAGAGGGCGGGAACCGCTGCAACTATAATCTCAAAAATAAGTTAACAATACACTTAATTTACCCATCTTTAGTATTTAAATGAAATGTTATTGTTCAGCATCATCTGCCTTTAACCAGCACTATGTATAATTTCTACTGGATCCTATCCGCATTATTCTCTACAAATCTTTTTATTGTGGTACAGCTTAAAAAATGCAGGTCTAACACTATCAAGTTTAAAAGTTTAAAATTATCTGTCGAACATTCTTCTGCAGGCGAACAGACCACTGGAGGCGGAGCCATTAATGCACCGTCGGCGCAGTCAGCCAACCCTAATCCCAATGAAACCCCTAAACCCATTACCACCCCTAATCCCGAGACCACCTCAAGTACCACCTCTGCTCCCATCCACCTCTGCTCCCATCCTGCCACTACGACCAGAGCAAAACCCACTAAAGGTGTTTGAACATACATATTTGCATCGTAAACTGAAACAATTGAATCCTTAACAAACGCCTATTCAACTGTACAAAGAATCGCTTGCATTGCCTGCTCTATTACGCCAACAAAAATTAAGAGTCTCCTATGTCGATTACCATTCACATTTATTCCTGTCATAAATGAATAGCCTAAATATTTCCTTCTTTTTTTTTTTTAAACCTAGATGTTGTCAAAAAGACTACTGCTGCTGGGTCACATGAGAGCGGACCTGATGCCATTGGTAATGCAGAAACGTAACATCAAGACCGAAATAATATAGCAGCACGCAAGTAGCATAGCAAGTTGAATTGACCACTTCTTTGTTGACCAGATACATTTGTGGTGAAATCAAGTTGAGATAAGTATGTTCCTCAATTCATTTTGAGTCATTTTGTTATCTTCCTAAGGCATAACAATCATCTGTGTGGTTGTGCTGATTTGCCTGCTGATCGTAGTGGGCTGCTTCGTCAAACGCAACTGTCAAAGCGTAATTATCACTGACACCCCCCCTCAAACACTGACCATATCCTTAAGCCCATCAGCACAACCACACCCATATGTAATCATGTGTGTGTGCTGGTGTGTGTGTATGTGTATGTGTTTGTGTGTGTGTGTGCATGTGCATGTGTGTGCTTGTGTGTGTGCGCATGTTTGTATGTGTGTGCACGTGTGTGCTTGTGTGTGTGTGTGTGCATGTTTGTGTGTCTGTGTGTTGCTCCTGCAAATACTACAGAGGTACTCCGTGGACCTCAGGACGGAGGCTGCTAGTGTTCCTCTCAGTGTGGTCGTGGATCACACTGAGCCAGGCGACAGTACGGTGTACACCGGTCAGTACTGCACACACTCAAATAGTCATATGATCAACGCACATTTCTATTGAGTCATTTACGGGGTTAAGGCTAATCCACAGGATCTGACGGTGAGTTCAGAAAATACTTGAGAAACAGGAAGGTGTTAAGTCATCCTTAGCAAGGATGCCAACAGGCGAGCTTCAAACACAGTGTCTTTAGTCTGGGACTCAAACACTATGAACACTGGTGTAGACAATTCTGCCCCCTTTTCCCCCCGGATTACTGGAATCAAATAAATGCTTATCTTATCTTAGAAACAGACACACTCTGATTATATTCAGATTCAGATTCATAGACTACTTGATTTAAGTCGAAGCATATTGAATATAAATTATATTATCTATATAAAGCCGGGAAGTGACTCAAGCTTTTGTTTTGCACATGTGAGGGATCAAGGAAGTGCATTGCAAGTAGATATCAGTAGAAGCCTAACTATGCTGCCTAATGATCAGTTACCGTCACTGTCTGGTCGTACATCCGCTGCACAGGGATGCAGACCTCGGACAACGGGCAGGTGGATTCAAAGAAGTCACAAGACTCTCAAAACAATGAAGTTCCCAAGCCAAAGGACTCTGGACCGGCTGAAGACCCCAAGCCAAAGGAGTCTGGAGTCGCTGAAGACCCCCAGCCGAAGGACTCTGGAGTCGCTGAAGTTCCGCAGCCAATGACAGAGCAGAAGGGTGAGGATTAAGAGGCTGTGATCAATGAATGAATGAAAGTGTTGAACATGAGAAACAGCAAAAAACTATCTAAAGGTCTAAAATATTACAATAAAAACACATCTGAGAATTCTTCTGAGAGGGAGATTTAAACACAGAAAGATGTCATGCTAAAAGGTATGTTCTAGGGTTTAGAATATTGGCAGATTTTGATGACCTTATTCCTCTTGCTGACTGTTCCTGAGGTTAAGAGCAGTGTGTTCTGCTCTGCATACCATGTGCCACAGAACAACTTGCTAACCAGTTGCACAAACTCATAAGAGTGTGGCACATCCAAGCTGTTTCTGTTACCATCTGGCAGTTATTTTGAGGTTTTTTGGCAGCACATATGCGCCACATGGCTTCCTCTTAGCTAAGAACAGTTAGATTCCGATTAAAGGAAGTGTATGCAAACTAGGTGGGCCCACAGGGAGAACTGTATCGAAAGCGTTTCATGTTTCAACACATGTGAAATGAGACGTGAAGTGAGGGAAGTGTCTGAGGGAACACTGTCGAACAATAGAGTAATCTCCTTTGAAAGGATTATGGGAACCGATACGAAAACCAGCCAGAGGAGAACCAAATAAATGTCAATAGCATTCTTTTATTCTTACTCGAACATTCAAAAATGTGCTTGTGTGAAACAGAATGGGCACATGATGTCAAGCTAGACTGTTCTGTGACATTAACATCATTCATTTCAAACATACATTCAAGATTGCAATACTTAAGTTTACCACTTGATGGTGCACTGGTCTGAGCAGGTCGCACTGGCTTCAGAAGGGTGTTCCTAATTTTTCTATTGGGTTATATTCAGTATTTAGGGAAGACCAGCAGCAGAGACAGCTGGTCAATAATATCAGATAACTCAAACTAATTTAGAATTCCGCTTTGCACTCTCTCTTTTCACTCCTACTCTGAGAATAATGCAGTTTTCTTTGTCTTTTACTTTCTGGTCCTGACTAAGGTCCAATCCTGTCCATGTTTGCGTCTCCCCCTTTCTCCCCCACATCCTCTAACCCTCCCCAAGGCTTCTGTTAAGTGGACAGTTAGACACTTTTAAAAGATAAATGGTTATATTCCTAACAACATAGAGAAACCGCTACAGGGAAGAAACTTGAAAAAGGTCCTTGAAAAAGTTAACACTACTGAACTTATAAAAGTTCAATTGTAATCAAACAGCATGGAATCTAAAAATCTTGCTTGCATGAGCGCACACACTCTCACACACAAACACACACACACACGCACACACACACGCACAGAATACAATACACAATTTAGAAAATAGTTTTTTATTTTTTATTTTACATTCAGCACCTTTAACATTAAATGAGGAATAAGCTACATCTATGGCAAGAGAACATCTCACAAGCGACATTTAAAAAAAGAAGAAAAGGAAATTACATCAATGGGGGTGTGCAAATAAGTGAAATATATTATATCGTGCGGAAAGCCCCCACCCAAGGCTTACCACACACTCATCTCAACACATCTTTACTTTCACCTTCAGCTCGTTTCCGATGAATCACCATTGCCTGCTAACGCGTCGCCATGGACTAAGTACATGTAATTTCCCTGTTTATTACGATTCACTAATAATTACCCTCACATCAACCGGAGTCTAGAAAACATTTCCAGTTCCCAAAGAGCCAGTCATCGGCTAAAGAATAGACCCGACTCTGGGAAGGTTTTCTCTTTCCCCCCGGGGAGGAGGTACCTAGACACGCTTGGGAGGCAAAGTCTTTGAGTCATGGCACAACGATGTCTACAACAGCAGCCATTTTCTCCGCCTCCTCTACTGCATGTTCGTTTTTACATCCCTCAGCATAACCCGGGGTCAGATAATGATGGAGACGCCATACTTTCCCACAGACCCCAACAGCTGCCTGGCTAATTAGCAGCTGGTCAGTAATCGGTCCACCATTCAAGTCCTGGTGGCCCTCTTCAGATGGTCCCACTCAAACACCCTCACATATACACCCACTCAAACACACACACACACACACACACACACACACACACACACACACACACACACACACACACACACACACACACACACACACACACACACACACACACACACACACACAGAACCCCCTTCACCTCAGTGGGCAGAACACCTGCAACACAAACGATAAGAACTTCCGTAATTATGGACCCCCCCCCCCCCCCCCTGTTAATTACAAGCAAGAGCGCCAGCTTGATGGGTTGGGGCGGATATTCGGGGAAATGTGTTTGCAACATTTCCAAAATGTCCGCCATTGGTGATGAAATAGGTTGTGAAACGTGAAAACCTCATCTTGTGCTTTTTGATGAACTTGTCTTTAGACCAAGCGGAACAGGCACGCCTGGTTGAGGCCGGGGCCACCGCACAGCCTGCATCGCCCGGCCCGGCCGAGGCCGGAGCGCTAGAGGGCGCCACGGACGACGAGGGCATCTCCTCTGCAGAGTCCCTGAAGGAACCCACTGAAGGCGCGGGGAGCAGCGCTCAGACAGAGGCATCGGCGACAGACGCGCTCATTGAAAGTAGGCCTGACGCGGCGACTCCCTGACCCACCACAGTCCACAGTTATTAGTGAAAGAAAAATACAAAAAGGGCCATTTAACTTCATTAACAGAGCTCCTCATGTCTTTTATTAAAGATGTGCTGATGGACACAGATAAACCCACGATGTTGCCAAACGGTGCACCTCCTACACAGTTCCGGCAGTAGATTCTCTTCGATAAGCTCAGGGTCGAGGGTTTGCACGCGACAGTTTGTTTCTACTCGACAGCCGCGTGATATTCCGACGCCTCTCTTTCGATGTTTGCGGCGGGAAAGTGTCTGATGGACAGCTCTTAAGTTATGGCCTTGTACTTCAGCAAGGAGCACTGACACGTGTTTCTTTTCACTCTTTAACCTTCAATAATGGGGAACTTTGACTTTGTGCATTGGCAATGTGGCAGACTGCCGTTTCTCACCCACGCAAAACGACATAATATAGCCATAAAAGGAGTTTACACTAACAACCCAACAAAAATGTCCCCTCCCTCTCTGATTCCGCCCTCTATTTGTTTCCGGTGTTGCATTTAAAGCAACTTTGATTGACAGGCAATATTGATTCTCATTTCATTCACTTGTAGTTGATAGATGGCTTTGAGGGATGAGTTATAACTTGTAATAACACTCAAATAACAGATCATTAATCATACTCACCACGCCTTTAAATTGCTTACTTTCCGAATGAAACAAGTTATCAATTCTGAGCCTTTTGTTCCCATTAAGGTTAACAGCTCCAAAACTCTGTGTATCCTCTTACCTTGTCCATTATGCTACCTTGCCAGCTAGCTATAGCCTTTCTGTTGTACTGACTTTGTTGACTTTGGACATAAGACTCCCCTTTGACAAATAGAAATCCCTTTCCCCCATTTAGTTGACACTGATGTTAATTTCTCAACAAATTTCTCTAGTCCAATCCCACAATATGCTTACTGTGCATTTTCCGGTATTTCACCAGCTATAAGCTGTGGTCTACTACGGTCTGTGTCTGGCCAAGGAAGAAAATCCCATAAAATGTTGCATAAAGTCAGGAAATGGCTCTTCCTATTTCAGCCAGGGTAAAGACCTTGTCCAGATCCCTTCCCCGGATAACTTAATTACAACGGCAGATAAGAACATTACGTTCATTGTCAGCTTGAGCTACTGTTTTGATCAGAAGGGGAACCCCTATAACAACTCTGAGGTCACCCCTTGGCTAGCCTAGCCACGGGACCTAGCATAGCTTAAGATAGACAAGCTAGCCACCTGTCCCTCAGTTCAGTGTCTGAGGAACCATGGTGGGCACAGCACCACCGGGCAGCTGCTGGGCCACTTACCCAGCTCAGGTGTTGGTAAAGGGAGAGTCCTCCCCAGATCAACAGGCCACAAACGTCATCTGGGGGTGTACAGTGTTACAGCCCTGCATCCTGAATTAACATAACACTATAAATAGAGACGTCTTACGAAAGAAATCTGTGCAAAGTAGCTCAAGGTTATTAGCATGTAGTGAGTTACCAAAACCCAGAAGTGGTAAAAATACATTGCGGAAGTGCTTTTGCTTTCTCACATAATGGAGGATCTGACTCACTCTCACTCGTGCCAATTAAAGGGGACATATTATGAAAATAGCACTTTTCCTGGGATTTGGGGTGTTGTTCTGGGTAGATGGTGCTCCCACACGCACACAAACTTTGAAATAAGTGTACATGATTTTGAGTGAGATACGCATTTCTGGAAGCAGCCCGCCTCCAGCTACCAAACGAGCGAGTCAGTTTCCCTCCTACGTAGGAAGGGGGCACATTTGAATATTACCTCCCACTTCCCCACTCCCCTCCAATCAGAGCATCGCTAAGATTGTGTGGACCAGCGGACGAGCAGCTCCGGCGGGGGGAACTTGGCGCTAGCCCTGCAGCTAAGCTCCGGGAGTACAATCCCTTTCTCTGGCGCCGAGCTCACCCCGCCGGAGCTGCCGCCGAAGGGAAGTCGGGAGGAGGAGACACATGGAGTAGAAAGGGATTTTACTCCCGGAGCAGAGCTGCCGGACTGCCGCCGAGCTACCCCAGCCGGAGCTGCTCGTCCGCCAGAGTCTTTACTTGTGGAAGTACCAGAGACGTCAGACACAGTCTTTATTATTCATAATATCATCCGAGGCGCACATAGCTTTTGGCCGTGATATTAGAGAGATATATAAATCCCCTTATATAATATTATTATTATGTTATATTATATTATATAGATATAGAGCTCCAGGAGTCAGCAAACGGCAACAAGCCCTTCTCCTCCATGCTGTGGTTCAGTCTGACAGCTCATTGGTCAATGGGCAGCAGCTCATTTGCATCAAAGCTACAGACACCAGAAACAGCGCATTCTGAAGGGACTGAAACAGAGGGGAATAGCGGTAGACGATATTCTTTTTCCTAAAAACTATTTCCAGCAAACAGCTTCAAAAACATGTTTTCTGGAACTCAAATACTATGTTTACTTGTTGGGAAAACACCATAATATGTCTCCTTTAAGGTTAAAACAATTCAAGGTTGCACTCTACTTTCTTGACATTTTTCTTCAAATCAATATTGTTGACTTTTAATAATGAAATAAATAACCCAACCAATCCAATAATTTAGGTTTCTATTAATGTCTTCGGGGGTACCGGCGAACACAACAACATAATTTGAATAACTGTTCATGTCCTTCAGCTGGGATTTTACTTTCCCGCTCAGAGTTGTAGCTTTGGGGCCTCTTAAGATAACGGAGGTGTGTGTGGCATTGTAAGGCCCTGGATTTGTACCTGTGCTTTCTCTTTTTTACTCAACAAACCCTTTACAAAGGCCGGGAAACCGGGCTGGCGGAATTCACACCCCTCTTAAGAGTCGATGAAAGGCTTCGATTTGAGACCTCAGTGGCGGAACATTAGCGGCCACGGATCACGTTCATTTAGACAAAAAAAAGTCGCCTTCTGAAAACCCCTTTATTTCCCGCTGGAGAACAACAGGTTTTCTCTGCTTATATTCTCCACTGGGCCCTTCGGAAGCCCCTTTCTGCCCTAGGCAGTTGTTTTTCTTCTCAGTTGAAACTTATCAGTGTCATTTTTTTTCTTTTTCTTTTACTAACCTTCGTGAGTATTATGAATGATTACTGAAGAGGTGTGCAACTTCAACTATGTGAAGCATATACTGGTCTCCTCCAGCTGGTTTAGGTGGTGAGAGTGGTGAGATTTAGAGAGTTTTACTGGACCCATGCTGGGACAACAGATATGATTCTGACAGGCCATAAAGGACATAACTGGAACGAGAGCCGCTGTTATTAGCCACTTAACAGCGGCTACAAACATATTGCCTTGAACATAGCAGTCAGGCTACTGCTTCTTTGTTTTGAGCCAAAGAAAAAAAAAAAAAAAAAGTATATATATTTTTTTTTATAATAAATTGCGTTAATCGCGCAATAAAAAAAATAGCGCCGTTGAAATTGGTTTGCGTTAACGCCGTTAATAACGTGTTTAACTGACAGCACTAGTTCAAACCCAAATTTATTTGGCCCAGCAAAATAGTTTACCCCTTATCTGCCAATTAATGACCAAATCAATTTATATTTCTTAAGTGGTTCCTAAATGACTAAAGGATAAATAGTTTAAAAAAGTCTGTCCTTCTTCTATCCATGTAAAATGTCTGTTCTAGTCAACAGGACTGTAATCAGAGTCCATCCATGGCAACAAATAATTGACAAGCATGTCTGGGGAGTCAGAAACAAACACTTTACAAACCACTAATACACTCTCTACATTCTAGCCATTCGTTTGCTCCACTTTCTAATGATCTGATGTCTGCGGGAGAATGACGGCAGCTCCTCTCATGTGTAATGACAGACAGAGCAGCGGGTTTCCTCCATGAGGAAAACGAGAGGGTTGGGGGGGGGGTTTTGGACGTGGTTAAGACCTCCCATCCCCACCTGGGACCCTTTACTGCAGGGAGGCCCGGATGAAGCGATGGGGGAGGGGGGGGCTCTCTCCACCACCATCCAGGAGGGAACACCTGGCAGCCAGAGAAGAAACAAGATGCTGAACCTCAAATTGTAAAGTGAGGGACAGCAGTTTGTCCATGAACTTTAAAATGCTTTGTTATCAGTCAGGAAACACATTTTTGTGTCTGGTTGGGGGCTGTTATGGTGATACGTAAGTGTAATTATTATGGAAGAAAGCAAGCAAGGGGAAAGGGGAGCTGTTTTATAATGGGGTACGGTTAGTATATCCTGTAATTTAAAGTATTCTGTAATTTCAAGTATACTGTAACTTGGATCAAGCTTGGTTATAAGGAGCACAGCTTCCGGTCGCTCAGACAGGCAGCAGAGAATAACATCACATTCACATTGCATACATTTTCAATTGTTGAAGAAAGCATCTCTAATATTGGAGTGGTAATCTAATCCTACGTAATAGATTGCGTCTAAATATATTTATTTTAATATAGTAAAAGCAGTGCACTTAGATATAACATTAATCTTGAAGACATATCATATTTTTTTTTATTCAATTATAATCTGTATTGTATTGACAAAGTCTGTAAGGATAAGGTCCGTATTGATGGTCTGTCTCGACAGGGTCTGAATTAATGGGGTCTTTGACTGCTAGAAGAATGAGGGAGGTTCAGTGTCAAGCGTGGAAAAATGTGCACGGAGCATTCCTGCACATCATGTTGTGAGACGGACTACAGTTGTTCCAGCAGAGTCAAGCACAGCACAAACACTGCTGCAACTTGCCAACCTGTCACACTGTTTAACCGCATTTGCCCTGCGACCCTTAGTACACGTCAGCTGGATTTCTGTTTCGGTTTTTCTAAGGGGAGGATACCCCTTTCTTCTTTGATTGAAATATGCATTCTAGCTGAATTTGCAAGGCCAGAAAGCTCTAAATTAACCTCACAACTGGCAAGAGTTCTAGAACATAACCTTTGTAGATACTTGAATACTTTAATTACAAAAGGATTGATGCATCTTGCTGTCAAAACCCTCCAGGGCCCCTTGCTACGCTGTTCTAGGAACTGATCTGTATCTGTCCTCCAGAGCATCATCCCTACAACTTTCACACATCCACCCGTTTACAGAGCAGTTGTTCAGATAAGAAGACATTCAATCATCTGAGATCAGATTACATTTCATTGGATTACATTTATTATGTAGGTTTAGATCGGAACGGATCACGATAATTCGATAACCGATAATTTTTGATTTGTAATGAGATAAGATGGCTGTGACAAGGCAAATGCTAATACCTGTGATGATCAAACATCTTCAGATTCTGTTTGTATTTGTAGATGAGTAGTATGCAGTTGTCCACAGCATCAGTACTTTGACTGCAAAATACCCACACTATGTAATATATGCATTCATGGATCGAAGTTACTGTTTCTCTGGATATCATGTGTTAATTATACGACTGTCATGAATGACATATTCTTTGGGGTCTTTCGTATTTGTCCTTTTGCTTTTCCTGGGATCCTATGTCTTAACAACCTGTCATAGTTAATTGTAATTTGCCAAAGATGACAGGATAAAGAATGGACTGTATAACTGCTTTCCAAACAATTTAGCAGCGTTAATTGTGAAAGGAAGCCTATAATAAGAGGTCAAGCTTGGCTTTCTTGAGGAAACTGAGGCTTGACATGGGAGGTGATCTGAGTGATCAGTAGGTCAGTTGTTAGTCAATCACCCAAATTGTGGGCTGTGGATGCAGCCAATACACAATCATTATGGGTTTAGGTATTGTTTGATTTGAGGCCAAAAGGTTCTGTTTACATCCCAAATGTCTGCAGTAGGCATCCCTTGAGCAAGAAGCCCAAACCTCTTACCCCCTCCTTATGAAATGTATCAGGAAATTCACTGTAAGGACATCTTTAAATGCTTGATAACTAAATAATGAACATAAACCCTGACGTCATTGAGGAGCCTCAACCATTGCAGATGTACCACTGCTGTTTGTCAGCAGTTCTCTGAGTGTGATGCCTGGACCACGCCTCACCTCAGTGTTATGTGGGCCTGTCGAGATGCCAGGTTTCCATGACCCTTTGGAGGCTCCTGGGCTCTCTCTGAGAGGGCCACAGGTCAGAGCTTCCTCATAATTAGAGGGGAAGACTCGTCGACTGTGAGGAGAATGATGGCGGCCCCTGAGTCCGAGTCAACTAAGTCACATTCTTCTGCCTCCAACCCGACAAGTCACTGCAGACGTGGAGCAGGGCGAGCAGCTGCTCTCTGGTGTGTGGATGTTGCTCTCTCTCTCTCTCTCTCTCTCTCTCTCTCTCTCTCTCTCTCTCTCTCTCTCTCTGTCTCTCTGTCTTTCTCTCTCTCTCTCTCTCTCCCCTCTCCCTCTCCCTCTCTCTCTCTCTCTCTCTCTCTCCGTCTTCCTCTCTCTCTCTCTCTCCCTCTCCCTTTCCCTCTTTCTCTCTCTCCCTTTCCCTCTCTCTCTCCCCTCTCCCTCCCCCTCTCCCTCTTCCTCTCCCTCTCTCCCTCTCCCTCTCCCTCTCCCTCTCTCCCTCTCCCTCTCCCTCTCTCTCTCTCTCTCTCTCTCTCTCTTTCACGCACTTCTTACCATTGTGTTTCCTATCTTGATATGGATCTGGTCTGATCTCACAAACACCTGGTCTGATAAGGGACTCACATAAACGTGCAGGTAGCATTTAGCGCCCTGCCGTGCTCAGCTACAGCCTGAGGGAAAACATTTGAAAGAACTTGCAGATATGGAGACATGAAGTGGGAATGAAGGAAATGGTGTAGAAAATGGGTTTTTTGTGCTTTGTACGTTCATAGTTTTTTTAAGAAATGTACAGTACCTGGAGACCTAAAAGGCTATTGTTTGAGTAAGTTCAAAACAAACAAGCGAGTCAAAAGGTTGTAACTGTGGAAATGGATTCCGATCTACTGTTTTTTTCCTCAAAACCGCCCGTTCCGGACTACAGATTTAAAAATTATCTTAGTGTATAAAGTATACCCCTTGAGGGACATTTGCTCCCTCCAGGTGAAGCTATATATAGCGAGAAAGCAAGCATTGTACTAAGTCCTGCTGAACTACAAAGTTGGTTTTATTCATGTTGTTTTAAAGGAAAATATAAATTAGACTCATGGCAACATTTCAAACACTTCCATTTCATTCTTGACAGCCTCAAAATAAATCAGCCTGCCATTTGTAACCTTCTTCCATCTGGATTGTGGTTCAGGTCAGTTAACCTTTAGATAGTGAATCCGTCAACTCTTCTGCCACACTCAGTATTCTACAAGCTCCAACTATTTAAAGTCTTCATTCAAGTTCCTCTGGCTATTTAAAACAAGCTTCTTTCAGAATCAATCAGAATACATCTTTGTAATAACTTATGAGGTGGACTTGCTGTGATTTAAGAGCAATTAAAATGTGGGTCAAATGTGGATGCAAAGGACAATGATGAAGCGTAAGGCTAGCAACATTCAACATCGGTCAACATTGTCCCTCTGGGGTTCAACTCAGGCCAGTCTTTTCTTCAAACCCAACCAAAATCCCCCGTGGAATGTGACTGTCTTTCAGCAACTGGGTTCCGCCATTGTGACTAGCTAACCTCAGTAGATCCGTATCTCTACCTGGGGCTCAACTCGCTGCGGCCGAGAACTACAGAGCCACAGGTCCCCTATGTGAGGACTTAGTCGCTGCAACCGGAGCCTATTGTTTGTGTTCACGTTACCAATCCTAAACCTAAACTCTTTTTAATGGATACGCTCAAGATTAAGGCCAGTACAATTTGAGATTGTAATGGGCCGGGTGGCAGGGCCGGCATGGCAAACAAAGCCCTCTGTGAAATATATGATGGACTGAAAGGAGTTCCGAGTGCGTTGCTACAAGGGAGCCGTAAACCATTTTGAGTGCATCGGTCCTTGTGTTTCACTTTGTGTTCGTAAATTGCTGACTCCCGCCATTGTAGCCCCAGGGCTACAAAATACCTTACAGAAGAGTTGATGGCTAAAATCATTAAACATGACAGTCAAGACACAACATTTTACGATTTTGTTTCATGTGTATTATCATTGTTGTAGCCATAGGGCTACAACATGGGGAACATACTTTACAGAGGTATCCGCTAATATCCGAAATCAAATCTCCTTAACCTCGAGACACAGACATCGTGTGCAGTATCATTTTTGTAATAAAGTAAACAACAATAAAGTAAACATACTTTACAGAAGTATCTGTTAATAACTGAAATCATCAAACAATATCGTCGAAACACGAACATTGTCTTACATTTTGTAATGTGTGTAATATCATTGTGGCGATGGGGCTAGACCATAATGAACATACTTAAAGAAGACTATATTGTCGAGACACCAACAATGTTTTTAGGTCTTGTATAGTACGTATTATCCTTCCGTTTGTCGTCCCTGTAGCGGGACTATCCCTCTGAAGCCTAGAGTAAGGTCAGCCATGGGCCATTCGCCGGTCTGGAGCGGCTTAACTGTTATTCATAAATCACATCAACAGATGTGTGCAAGGATTATGTCAGGTAGCCTTCTCCTCAAACAGATGTTAGCCAGCACAGGGCGGTCAAAGTTCAAGGCAGAGGGTATATTTGGCTGAAGCAGAAGTTACCCCTCTCGGGAGAGGGGAAAGCAGGTGACACCAAAGTCTGAAACAGAGCTATTGCTGAAGGTTTACACACGAAAACCAGACAAGAACGTATTAGATATGGTGATAACATGAAAAGTAGTCTGTTAGCCTAATTTCTATTTTTCTTCTTTTATTTCAGATTGAAGAAAATCCTTGAATTCATTGATGCATCGGAAAAAGGCGACTCTTTTTGTCCGCATTTCAGGAATATGTATCATTTGATACAGGCTTTTAGAGGATTTAAACCAGCTTTGCTATTTGTATTTGAACTGTAAAAATATATTTTTACATATTATGGTTAAGGATTAATTTACTTACCTGTTATGTTCCTAAAGTGTGTTTGAATTTGTAAATATGACCTTAACAGTTAAAAATCCATCAGATGGCTTTGAATTTTTGTTAACTTTTTGTTTGCACCTTCTTGCACAACACAATACGTTAATATAGAGATGTATTTGATACAGACAGAGAATGTATATTTTTATTCTATAAATGTCATAATTGTTTAAATATGACACATACGTTGTTGCACAGTAACCAGAATTATCCATCCACACATAAATATGTTGGATGGATATTAGCTAACTTAATCCTCTGCATATTCCCCCTTTTATGTTTATTTTTGTGTGTCGTTTGGCATCAGTACTGGACATTGCAAGCTATTAAATAAATCTGATGCAATTGGAAAAAGGACTGATTAAATGTGCTCAATGTGAAATATAATGGGCCAGAGACTTCACAGATCGCTAATTTCTAGCAATAAGCAATTTGTTCTGATATCTGACATCAAACATCAATAAAATATTTTTTCCTCACTTTTTGACATTTATACACCCTACAAATTAACATTGAAGTTTAAACTATGAACAAATAATTAACATCATTATAACTATGCAAAATTGTAATGCATAGTGGGATACAAGTTAAATGGAGATTTTATTAATGATAACAAAAAACTATGATAAAACTGGTTTTGGACATAATTGTGCTTTAGGGTTAGGACGACGGATGTAACCTGGATATAATTAATAATACATACTTTGTAACACCAGCCAATATGACTACAAACAATGACTTATAACCTGGAAAAGCAAACAATACTTCATTTATAGTTCTCTCCATATATGAATTCCACCCCCTCTATTTCTTCTTGCCATCAGTGCACAAAGGCACTCCAGGTGCATATGTCTTCAGTTCAAAGAGACTGTTAAAAGACAGGAATCCCCCACACTGTCGCATGCATTCTTAGGTCAGCTGCCTCTACTGGGGGACAGAATAACATCCCGGCCTCAACAGATCCCTGGTTCACTGTAGTTTTACCATTCCCAGGTCAGCTGCCTCTACTGGGGGAAAGAACACCAGCCCAGTGTACAGTGTCACAGCCTCAGTAGCCAGTGCAGGGTACAGCGGTATAGTGTGGGAGAACTTGGGGAGGTTGAAGACCAGCCGGTCTGCTGCATTCTGGACGAGCTGCAGAGGACGAATGGCACATGCAGGCAGAGCAGCAAGGAGGGAGTCACGGTAGGCCCTCCCTTCTACTACTGAGGGACAGTCCATCCCCCAGTTCGCAACCTCACAAGATCCCCCATTCACTGTAGCTTTACAGTTTAAAGTACACATTGACACATGGACAAAAACTTCCACTGAGCTTTAACTAGCACCCTCACTTGATGAGATCATACTTCAGGATGGATGCGAAAGTGAGAAAGAGAAAAATGCATGACCTCAAAAGAGTAATTCAGCTTATGCATAAATTGAGACATGCCACATAACGTAGATCTTTATGTGACCTCAGTTCCACCGGAGTGTACCATCTATGGGCCAGTGTTGCCCAGTGTTTGGGATTGATCCAGTCGCTATAACAGGCTTGTTTCCATGGCCTAGACTCTCTTAAGTAAAACATACAGCAGCGTCCTATCTCCATCCACCGGAAGGACGCTTTTATCGCCACCACCACCACAAGGAACCATACCATACCATCCTCTCAACTGGGATCCGACCACAGTCATGGCTCCCCACACACCCAGAGCCCCTAGCCCGGAGGAACCCAAACCCTCGGCTATGAACTGGATCCAAATGTCTTGGGTCTCCATAACCTCTATTTATACGCTGTGTATATTTACAACAGCACCGGATGATTGGGATACTAGTGACACAAACAGAATGTTACAGTGAAGGAAATATGTGTGTGTGTGTGTGTGTGTGTGTGTGTGTGTGTGTGTGTGTGTGTGTGTGTGTGTGTGTGTGTGTGTGTGTGTGTGTGTGTGTGTGTGTGTGTGTGTGTGTGTGTGTGTGTGTGTGTGTGTGTGTGTGCAGTGTGTGTGTGTGTGCAGTGTGTGTGTGTGTGTGTGTGCGTGTGTGCGTGTGTGTGTGTGCCTGCGTCAGTCATGTGTGAGTGTGTGTGTTTGTGTGTGTGTGTGTGTGTCGGGGGGTAAGGGACTTATTCTGAACTATTTCCAGGGGGTATGAGGAGTTTATCTACTGTCACTAGGGTAGGACCTTTGCTGCACTGGGGGCTTCTATCATGATGCATATCTAGGCTAGCAAACAGATATTATTATCTTACTATTTACTTGTCATTCAGCAGGCACTTCTAAGTGACTTACGACGAAATAATAGATCATCTTGCTCCGGTGTATATATATAGGTGGCCAATAACTTTTTTTTCTATATGCAACCAATGCATGTTCACACACGCACACACATACACACACACACACACACACACACACACACACACACAGACACACACACACACACACACACACACACACACACACACACACACACACACACACACACGCACACGCACACGCGCACACACACACACACACACACACACACACACACACACACACACACACACACACACACACGCGCGCGCACGCACACACACACACACACACACACAATAATACATCTGTGCATACACATACACATGTAATGTATGTATGCTTGCTCATGTTTTGCTGTCAGTGATTAACCTGTGTGAACCTCCATCCTATTTCCAGATAAAGCAGACCATCCATCAACAGTGCGTGTGGGAAACACACCAAGGTGCTGAAAAGATTTTACACGCATAGCAATCTATCTATTAATTGTCAATGCCGTTTTTTTACAGATTGTGTTTAACAGTATTGTAAATTAATAAAAATGGGTTGACTTTGCCAAATATAAGTAGTCAACAATATTACCACAACTCCGTCCTTCAGAGGAGACGTAAAACCGAGGTCCTGACTCACTGAGGTCATAAAAGATCCTAGGGCACTTATCGCAAAGAGTAGGGGATTCCCCGGTGTCCTGGCCCTACCAGGCTCATTCAATCTGGCCCCCTAATCATCCTCCTGTATAATTGGCTGACTCATTAATTCCCTCACTCTCCACCTCAAGCTGGTGTGTGGTGAGTGTTGTGGCGCAGATTGGCTGCCGTGCATCACCCAAGTGGGTGCTACATACTGGTGGTGGTTAGTGAGGTCCTCCCTTCACTGTAAAGCGTCTTAGAGTGTCTAGAAAAGCGCTATATAAATTCAATCCATTATTATTATTATTATTAACTAATCACAGCTGGATTACATTATATTATACATAATTTAAACATCCACTGTTTGTTCCTGCTCCTCCAAAAACCACATATGGACCGAGTTGAGAGCAAGGAAAGCTGGTTCTCCTCACCCCCCCTCTGGGTGGCAGTGGGCCATCGGGTGCTTTAATCAGTCACGCTTTGTTCCCAATCCATCATGGGGTCACAGGGTGTGGCTGTCATCGGAGCTGCTCTGAGGATGAGGTGAGACCTTAGGATCCGTGTGTTTACCTTGGACACCAAGTAGCAGCAGGTGGCGTGCTGGAAGTAGAGGGCTTTCCCAGTATTCAACACGGTCCCGACAAAGAGCCTATGACCTCTGTGATGAAGAGCGATAGGGATTTATGGAGCTTCAACAGCCAATGTATTTATGTTTTATGAGATGATGATAATGATAATATCAGGGCTTCATCCACCATTCATAATATCATTCATAGTATCATTATTTGGTTCAATTCAGGAAACAGGCGATCAATTTACCTTTTCATATTTCTTAACAGGTACGACACACAAATGTATTATAAGAACATTGAAAGCCTTTTGTTGGTCTAAAGATCAAAGTTCATAAACCAACCATAGGCCATAGCACATGACGAGGTGCTATGGTTCATTCATTCCACTACAGAGGACATCCTGAGGAGATATATTTGTATGTGCTTATAAAAAGCTTGGTCCAAATGCAGTCAGGGGGGAGGAGGGCAACACACCTATTTAGAGGATGTAATGAAAAGAGAGATCTAGAATTTCTTTGACACTGGCATCTTGGCTATTCAGCCAATGCTGTGATCTGTAGGCTTTCTAGCTGTGATGTTGCTAGCTCCGGCCGTGTTTTCGTCACACACCATTATCGCCAACCTTTTAACTCTGATATAATTATTAGCGGTAGCCAATTTGTAGCCACTTCTTTTTTAATATAAATAATCACTGTTAGTTAGCTTTCCAACTGTTATCAAGCTAATCACGCGTTTATTGTTCTATGATTATGATGTTTAAAACATTATTGTTTAAAACATTATTAACAATGTCAATGCAATACAACATTTTTCGCAAATCATTGGAGGGAAGGATTACAGAAGAGAAAGATAGGAATTGGTAGAAAACAAACACTGTAGGTAATGTAAGTTCATAGATCAATCTTTTGATGGAAAAATGGCATGGAATTCAAATGATTGAATTTTAGCAAGACATATCTGCAAAGTGATACAGATCACTTGATTAAGTCTCCTGCCCTCCTCAAATTATACTCCATATATGGCCGCTAAGTATTTTTATCCTTGCATGACCTTAAAAACATCATCCGAACAAACTTCCCATTCTGCCATTGTCACTGCATCCAGAAGGTACTGTGTCATTTCTCTGTTGTGCTTTTTTCGGGGTGAGTGTGATACAGTTGTCATTGACTGTATCCATTAGACATATACAATAATTTTAGATGCATTCATTATTTAATAGTGATGCTGGATAGTAGAATTATAGCAACGATGGTAGTAGGGCATTGGAAATGTATGGATCCTTGTATCATTTTAAAACAGAACATACCAGCTGTTCTGTTGTGTAGGTGATTGTAGTTCAACCACCTTGAACTAAAAAGCAAGATTGGATTCGTCCTTCCAATAAATCAAGACATTTTAGCCGGACATTTAAAGTATGAGTGATTTAATATCAAGTATGCTAGGTTGATTTAAGAAGGAGCACAATTTGAACACACTTAGTTGATTAATGAAATCAACTCTTAAAATGAAGTGTCTGGGAATTCTTAGCATTCTAGGAAAGACATCGTTTGATTTAAAGTATTGAAAGCTTTTCAGTCTGCTTCTAGATCTTTTTGTCTGTTGGGTCCAGGCATCCACCTGTCAGACCAGCTGAAGAGAGACGCTAGCTACTCTGTGGAAAACCGCAGGGACCTGTGGTGCCGGGACGTCCCAGAGAGATGGTCTTTATGGCTTCAAACCATCCCCTACAAAGAGGGTACACTTGTGCTTAGGTTTGACTTTGTATTTGCATTAAAAAAAATTCATTTCTACTACAGGAATGCACAGGAATGTCAGCTGGCCTGTGATTTAGGGATTTTAATGAAAGCAGGTTAAGAAATACCATAACAATGAATGAAATGCTTTCCTAAGATATTTTTCTCCATAGAATATTACTCTCTACTTTTTTTTACAAAACATTAGCTTAACAGGAGGACTTTTCCATTCCTTTGTTATAGCTTTAGTAATGCCATTACTATCGATTAACCATCCATGAAATAACTAAATATCTTCATGACAGAGGTTGCGACTTAAACACATGTAATCGATTGATAATAATTTTTCAGTTATTCCGTGTTGGTACTTAATATGTGGCAGGAATTAAAGATTGTCAGTGATACTTTCGTTCTCCCCACCAATCCACAAAATACCCTTTGATGCAGCATTTTTGTGAGGAGTTGGGGTGGGCTAAAGGGGGGTAGTGCTTCCCCAGGCTGTCCAATGGCCTTTCTTAAATTAGCCAAGGGGGCAGGCGGCTCCCTGGCTGCGTAAGCAGAGGGAGGAGTCAGGCTCTAGCACTTTCTAGTGTTTCATTATTACCTGCACAGTCCCACTGCTACACATGCATTGGGTGAGTGGGAGAGAGTGTGTGTAGGGCCACAGCCCATCCAAGAGAGCAGAGATACAGAGAGATTGAGAGAGAGAAGAGAGAATACATTGCTTTCCATTGCTGATACCTTTTTTCTTTTTTTCTTTAGTGGATAGGACAGTGTGTATTCCCACTGATTTCTGCATTAAATGCAGAGCAACTAGCAGTGGATATGGCTGGTTGTCTGCAAAAATATCAACCAAGGGCCCTTCTGAGATGCCTTCTTCTTGTATTTGTTGCCTCTTTCTTTGCATCGGTCAGAGCTGAGCCCTATGACCCAGCTTTCCTCCATCGCCAAAGAGCCGGACTTAATAAAGACGATATTATCGTTGCCAACAATGGAATCCGAGTTCCCTTGGGGAGGTCCGTTTTTTTGGACCCCATCAATGACCTGGTAACAGACGTGCAGCCAGGGGACCGCTGTCAAATCACCGTGTTGGACAACGACCCACTGGCCCAGACGCCCGGGACCCTGTCCCCTAAGAGGTTCCCATGTGAGTTTGGGACAGACGAAGTGAAGTACATCCATTTCGGTGCTCGGAGCCCCAGCACGGACCGGGTGAAGCTTCAGCTGCGCTACGACTCCCAGACGGAAACAGTGATCATCCCCTTCATGCTGGAGGTGGAGGTGGTGTTCAGGCAGCTGGAGATCCTAACCAGGAATATGCCTCTGTCTGTGGACAAGCTCAACGGAAACAGCAACCCCATTGACAAAAAGGGTCTGGAGTTCTCTTTTGAGGATGGTGTGACACAGTGTAAGATGGCAACTCTGGTCGGCGCCGGAGGTCTTCCAAGGTATGGCATGCTTTTGAATAACTCCACCAACGGCCAGATGATTGACTGTGATGAGTTTGTTAAGCAAGGCATCCGCTATAAGCACACCGCAAACACTAAGTCGCCTAACAGAGACTATATTCCCATGATGATAGAACTGCAGGACATTGATGGCAAAACCCTCATGCAAGAGCATTTCCAGATGATGGTAAGAATAAGAGAGGGTGCGGAGAACACGGCTCCTAAACCAAGCTTTGTAGCCATGATGATGATGGAGATAGATCAGTTTGTGATGACGGCTATCACCAGTGATATGCTGGCAGCTGAGGACACTGAGTCAGACCCGGATGATTTAATATTCAACATCACTTCCCCGCTCAGCTATGAGCAGGGCTACATCATTAGCACAGACGACCAGAACCTGCCTATCACTTCCTTCTACCAAAGAGACATTAAAGATCTCAAAATAGCCTACAAGCCCCCCTCGGAAGACTCAGAGGTAGAGAGGATTTTCCAGCTTGAGTTTGAAATTGTAGACACGGATGGGGCTGTGTCTGATACTTTTGCCTTCATGATTGTGGTGAAGCCTATGAATACATTAGCTCCAGTGGCAACCAAGAACACAGGGCAGTTGCTGTTTGAGGGGCAGTCACGAGCCCTGTCAAGCTCCCAGAATTTGGAGATCAGCGATGAGGATAACCTAGAAGACGTGAGAATCACCGTTATTGATGGACTAAAGCATGGTCAACTGACTGTACTTGGCTCACGTAGAAAATTCTTCACGCCTGCCGATTTAGACGCAGGCATTGTGGTGTACCAGCACGACGGCAGTGACACCTACAGCGATAATATTATTTTTAGAATGAGTGACGGTAGTAACGACGTGGAGTTTTTGTTTCCGATCACTATCGCCCCCACGGACGATGAACCCCCGATTATCAATGCCAACACAGGCCTGGTTCTGTTTGAGAATGAAGTCATGCAGATTTCTCCATTCATCCTGAGTGCCACAGATATTGATTCAGAAGATTCCACCATTAAATTTATTGTAGAAGCTCCTTATTCAAGCCTAGGGCAGCTACTCCTCAGACAAGTGGAGCCTCCCACTGACCCCTCTCTTTGGCTGTTCAGTGAGACGGATGAGATGTTTGAACAGGTGGTGACCGAGTTGTTTCAGCAAGATATTCTTGACGGAAAGCTCTTCTACCGTCACATCGGATCCCATAGCACCACCACCGTGATCGACCACTTGGTATTCCGTGTGCAAGACGATAATGACCCTCCTAACCAATCTGGAGAGCACACATTCACCATTAAAATCCATCCTGTGGACGACCTAGCACCTGAGCTAAGTGCTGGGGCCACGCTTCACATGACAGTCCAAGAGTATGAGCTGACACACTTGAGAAGTGCGTTTTTGGCCTACATTGATCTGGATTCAGATGACAGGGACATTAAGTACACCATCACTAAGCCCCCCACTGACACCGATGAGAACAACCCTGCTCAACTGGGGCAGATCGTTCTAACCGACAGCCCTGACACAGTGATCACAGAGTTCACACAGGCGCAGATCAACCACCACAAAGTGGCTTATAAACCCCCAGACCAGGAACTTGGAATCACCCCTAAAGTGGTTCAGTTTACATTCAATGTGGAGGACACCACCGGTAACACCGCAGATGGCGTCTTCACTATTTTCCTACAGCCCGTTGACAACAAACCCCCGGTGATAACTAACACTGGATTCACTGTTTTGGAGAGAGGTATGCATATTATCAGCAGAAAAGAGCTCCACGCCACTGATAAGGATACCGAAGATGAAAATATTATATTCACGGTGACCCAGGTTCCCCGTCATGGTATCCTGCAGTACTTAGGCATTGACATGTCAAATGGAGAGACATTTGTGCTTGAAGACATAGCCAACTCCCACCTGTCTTACATACATAGTGGAAAGGAATCCCTGACTGATGTCATCAAGCTGGATGTCAGCGATGGTTTCCACGAGGTTCCCATCATCATCAAGATTAGCATTGAGCCTGTGGATGATGAGAGCCCCACCCTCACCCTCCCCGATGGGCTGCTTGGCGCTTCCATAGATGTCCTAGAGAATGGAGCGACAGAAATCACAAATAACGTCATTCAGGGCCACGACGAAGATACAGACGACCTTATGTTGACCTTTATAGTGGAGGAGCCGCCCAGGATGGGTGAGATCCTGGTCAACGGAGTCCCAGCTGAAAGATTCACCCAGCAGGATATAATAACCGGTGTGGTGGTGTACGCCCACACATCGGGGGAAATTGGGCCAGTGAGAGAGGAAGACTCGTTCAACCTGACTCTGTCCGACATGTCGGAACAGTGGGTGATCGGGGGGAACAAGATCCAAGGGCTGAGGGTTTACGTCACCATTCTTCCGGTGGACAGCGTTCCACCGGTTGTTACTGTCGGAGATCAGTTTGTGGTTGTTGAGGGGGAGAAGAATGTTATTACTCTGGAGCACATCCAGACTGAGGACATTGACACAGAAAACGAAGATATCCTCTGCACCATCATTGTCCAGCCCACCTCTGGCTATGTGGAGAACGTTTCTCCAGCCCCAGGCTCAGAGAAGTCCAGGGCCGGCACAGCCATCACTGCATTCAGTGTCAAGGACATTGGCCTCGGCCATATCTATTATGTTCAGAGCATCCACAAAGGAGTGGAACCGGTGGAGGACAGGTTCACCTTCCGTTGCTCAGATGGTATCAATTTCTCAGAGCGCCACTTTTTCCCTATCGTCATCATCCCAGCTAATGATGAAAAGCCTGAGATTTTCGTCCGTGAGTTTGTAGTCATGGAGGGTATGAGTCTGGTCATCGATACGCCAATCCTGAATGGTGCTGACTCGGACATCCCTGGGGATGAGCTGGAATTTGAGATCATCAAAAACCCAAAGTATGGTGTTATAGTTCAGCAACTCAGCACTGGATCCGTCCCGGTGACCAAGTTCAACTTGGAACAGATCAAAGAGGGCTCCAACATTGTGTACGAACACAATGACTCAGAGACCACAGAGGACAGCTTTGAAATAAGGCTCTCGGATGGGAAAAATACTGTGACGAAGAAAGTGATCATCATGGTCATTTCCGTTGATGATGAGACGCCCAGGATGGCCATAAATGATGGACTTGAAGTGGAAATTGGAGAGACGAAAATAATCAGCAATAAGGTGTTAAAGGCCACAGACCTTGACTCAGAGGACAAAACACTAACATATGTCATGCGCTATGGCCCAACTCAAGGATATCTTCAACGCATCACCAAGTTCGGAGATGTTACTGGTAATATCACCCTTGGCATGAACTTCACGCAGGACGAAATTGACAGACAGCTGATCCATTATGTGCACACAGGCCAAGAGGGCATCCGTGACCTGTTGAAGTTCGATGTCACAGATGGCATTAATCCCCTTATTGACCGTTACTTCTACATCAACATAGGTAGTATTGACATGGTGTTCCCTGATGTTATCAACAAAGGGGTGACTCTGAAAGAAGGAGGTAGAGTAACTCTGACCACTGATCTCCTGAGCACCACTGACATTAACTCTCCAGATGAACACCTCAGCTTCAGCATCACTCGAGCCCCCAGCAGGGGGCACCTGGAGTGCACCGACCACCCAGGTGTTCCCATCTCCACCTTCACCCAACTACAACTGGCCGGCAACAAGGTCTACTACATCCACACCTCGGACGACGAGATGAAGATGGACAGCTTTGAGTTTGAGGTCACAGATGGTTACAACCCGGTTTTCCGTACCTTTAGAGTGTCCATCACCGACGTGGACAATAAGAAACCAGTCCTTACTATTAACAAAATGGTGGTGGGAGAGGGAGAAACCAAGCTCATCACCCCGTTTGAGTTGACGGCAGAGGACCGCGATACACCGGATAAAAATCTGAGGTTCATCATCACCCAGGTGCCTGTCCATGGACAGCTGCTCTTCAACAAAACACAACCGATAACCAGTTTCACCAAGCAGGACCTGAACGAAAACCTCATCACCTACAAGCACGACGGTACAGAGACGAGCGACGACAGCTTCTCGTTCACTGTCACCGACGGCACGCACACCGACTTCTACGTCTTCCCCGACACCGTGTACGAGACACGGAAGCCCCAGATGATGACCATTCGGGTCAACACAGTGGACAACGGCGTCCCCCAGATTGTCGTCAACAAGGCTGCGGCCTCCCTGAGACTCCTGCCCTCAGGCCACGTGGGGTTCCTTGTGACCAGCAAGGCCCTGAGGTCCGAGGACCGAGACAGCCCCCGTAACGTGCTGAAGTACGTGGTGACGGAGACGCCTCTGCATGGCCTGATCATCAACACGGCAGTGGGCAACGACAGCATCACAACCTTCACTCAAGGTAAGCAAAACCGTATAAAAAAAAGGTATAATTTCCATCATCATTATTATGAATAGAATTAGCTTTCTTAATGCTACCAGTTAAATTAAATATGCCGTGAATTTTTATAGTTAAATAAACGTATTTCCAAGATTATTAATTTAAATAAATGTATCAATTTGAATGACACCCAGAAGCTAATTTGTTTAGTTTATTATTGTCCCAAAAGTATAATTTTCAAAAAAGCTTCAGGGCTGTAACTTAAGCAAAAGAAAATCAAACCTGTGAACTATCTCAAACTGTCTTTTTTTTCTTCTCGCTGTCAGCTGATATCGATGACATGAACATCTGCTACGTGCTGTTGGACGGGAGCAATGCCACCAGTGACATCTTCTACTTCACCATTGAAGACCACGGTAGGAACCACGAAATATTCGTCTAAAAGCTTGTCCTCGTTGACACCATGGACCCCTGAGCCACCACTTGCCTCAAGGGAACGTTAACTAAAACCATATCCTTCTCTAAGCGTTTCCCCTTTAAAACTTAAAACTTCTTTCCCCTGTCAGTCTCCCAGATGTTTGCATCACAAAGACTTAAGGCAGTTGGCCATGACTGAAGCTATGCTTAGAGGCGCTGCCGGCACCAGGCTCCTCTTTCCCCCAATGGAAAGGGAAGCAGGGCTAAAGGAAAGGGGTCAGAGTAAGGACCGGTCAAATAAAGCTCAAGTTTATGCAAAACTGAAAGAGGTGAAACTTGGGTGGGAGGAATAAAGCTGTACACTTTAGTGTCACTGAACAATAGGGACCGTTTTCCTGGCTGAGAACTTTTCACTGCTTAGAAATCCCTTTCTTCGTCTGTTTGAAGTGATGCCCGGGGGGAACCTAATGTGTGGGGAATTATATGAGCGATTTCCCCATTTTTCTCACTGAATCAATTTTAACATCTAGTTTTGAGGGTCAGTAAAACCTTTTTTTATCGCTTATTGTTTATCGCAGATAAAGTCTTCATAACGTTGACATTTGTAGTGTTTCATTTGTTTAGAGAAACATCATATTACAAAAAGTCTCTTATAGTATTTTTTTTTCACTCCTTTAACACCTTGAACACGTTCAAAACTTGCCTTGCAGATATTCAAAACATTGCTGTGTATTGCAATGTTACTAAATGCTTGATAATAAAAGAAAGTGGGTGGGGCATGCTTCTGCTATTTTAACACCTTCACTCCTTTAACACCTTGAACACGTTCAAAACTTGCCTTGCAGATATTCAAAACATTGCTGTGTATTGCAATGTTACTAAATGCTTGATAATAAAAGAAAGTGGGTGGGGCATGCTTCTGCTATTTTAACATCAGCTGTAAATACTAAAGAGATCCTCAGAGCTGTAATTGCAATCCATGCTGCAGGGGAAGTGTAGTCTATAATTATGCTTGGATGTCCAATATCATTACCGGGGTCACTTAAGAGAGAGAGGGAGAGGGTTACGAGTTTGGGCCTTCTGGCAGTTTGCTCTCTATTTTCACTACAGTCCCATGTCAATCATAGTAACAGCATTGACTTTAGAAGGTGCTTCGTTATTAACTAAGTATTTAACTATCGATCATGGAAAGCTTCATTCATTAAGATACTTAGATCATCATTCACATCATAAAACATGCTATAACCCCTGGTCAAATTTGGAATCTACACTTTACTTTTCCTAAGGAGAAAGTTAGTTGTCAACCTGTTTGCTTAAGTAAATAAAGTAGAGCTTAATTCAGTAGGTTCCTTAGTAGATCATTTAAAAATAATTAGCATATGTTTATCTCCCTGATCAAAAACAGGATACACACATTAGAATAAGGATACAATAATTAACTGCATTAACTCATGTTCATTTATTCATGGTTAATGGTTGAATATTGGACCCTTGTTGAAAAGTGTTTAGATACTACACTCAACCTTTGGGTTAGATGCAACCTGTTTATTTTACTAGGATGAGCATAGAACAGGAGAACAGGAAGGGCAGACAAGAGCTTCCGTTAGCACAACACTTTAGTCTGTTTGCTGTCCCACTTTAAAAGCTCCACACAAAGAATGTCAGAGCCAGGTGCAGGGGGTGCATTCAGGGCTTTAATTCTTGAAGTGACCATCGGTCACGTACTGAGGGCATGAAGGCTGAAGATGGGTCACTGCTCCAGCCACCATCCTCTACTCTCAAACAAGCGCACTGACTACATGCTACAGTGCCATAGTTTAGCTCATCTCAAATGTATTTAACTTATTTTGAGGCGTTTTCAAACTCACACACACAACACACACCCAGAGACTTCACAAACATCGGCAAAAAAGAAGCACACATCCACGACCAAACACACACACACACACACACACACACACACACACAAACACACACACACACACACACACACACACACACACACACACACACACACACACACACACACACACACACACACACACACACACAAAGACAAACAGAAAACCACATCCAACAAAGATCCATTTGACCGGTGAATGCTAAGTGTTGTGGTAGGCGGCTAGGAGTAGGGGGTGGGGGTCTATACTTGTTTTAGGCTAGACATGTAGAGACAGGTAGACAGAGAAAGATCTGATGGTCTGCTAGCCTGATTAAATAGAGTGTGACGCTAAGCTGTTGAGATGGAGGCAGAAAAAAATTAGTTGTTCTAAATAACTTAGACTGTTTATTTAGAAAAGAGATTCTGGGGGATAGAATTTAGAAAGCATATCGAGGATAATTAGGTTAAGTCTATGGTAAAGGGTAGGTGTAATAAACTGATCCTCCAAGAAATGGGGCCAAGCAAGTGGGCAAACACACACTAAAACACAAGATGGCCTTTCCACCGGATCTCCGTTTTCAACCATGGACCCTATTTAGCATGTTTGTCAGGAAATATCTTGTATTGCTGTTGCGGTACACCTGTAAGCTTTACATTGATTTACATCAGATAGCAAGATAGGACCGTAGCCAAAACGGATGTCATTGATCAAATAGATAGATCGAAGATGCTTCCTAGACAAGAGTGCTTCACCTGTGTTTGTTGGTGTGTGTGTGTGTGTGTGTGTGTGTGTGTGTGTGTGTGTGTGTGTGTGTGTGTGTGTGTGTGTGTGTGTGTGTGTGTGTGTGTGTGTGTGTGTGTGTGTGTGTGTGTGTGTGTGTGTGTGTGTGTGTGCACGTCCACGTTAGTGTGTCAATGTGTGTGTCCCAGTGAGGAGGTCAGGGGATCGGACAAGGTACAGTCAGCATTCCCGTCACGTTGAGAAGGAAGATAGGTAGCCCCCGTCCTGCACAGGAGCCAGAGGGAAGACGGCTCGGAGCGTCTCTTTAACTTCTCACCCCGTCATCGTGACACCGTGGCTGGAATGTTCCCCGGCCAGCACCTTAAATCAATCACTGCACAGCACCAAATACATACTGACACCCAAATACTGATAAATGTAGTGCCGATGGATAGAGAGGTAGGTAGGTAGGTAGGTAGGTAGGTAGGTAGGTAGGTAGGTAGGTAGGTAGGTAGGTAGGTAGGTAGGTAGGTAGGTAGGTAGGTAGGTAGGTAGGTAGGTAGGTAGGTAGGTAGGTAGGTAGGTAGGTAGGTAGGTAGATCGGAGGTAGATGTAAAATCTTGATGTATTTCGTTTTGCATAATAATCCCAACTGTCCAGGCATAAAAGCTAACTTCCTGAGGTTTCTTTCATTAGCATCAAGTACTAATATCAATGGAAATATTCATTCACATTCAGGCCAGGGGTCCAGAGTCCTCTTACAAGCATGCTCTTTGAGGAGAAACAGAGAGAGACGATAAAAGCGTGTTTTTACAAGTAGCCATGTAACCCATGAATCCTTGATCCGTCAGACAGGGGGTGAACCCCGCCACAGGCTATGGCTGGAGAGGTATCGGGTTGGCCAAGCATTCTCCCAAGGGATATCTTCTATACCTTTTCTCCCTTGCTTGTTTGAGAATGGGGGGGGGAGGTGGGAGATCGAGGAACAAGGTGATAGCGACTGAGAAGCGGTCATTAAAACCCTTTGCATACATCGCCACATCACTGCCAATCTCAAGAGGCAAAAACAAGGTCTTGGATTTCAGCACAATTGTAATGAATCCGCACTGATTGACCGATTGAGAGCAGAGATAGCAGGAAGGGAGCCGGTAAAGGTTGATAAGACGAAAAAGCCCATCTCTGTCTATATACGTTTCCGACAGTAGCAACAATATGCATACTCTTCCCAGTGCTGGGGTGGGGGGTGGACCCCAGTGAGCTGGGTGTTATGTGATCATTCAGACTGGGGTTGGGGGGGTAGGCAGTATGTAGGTCCCTTGGAGGCTCCAGACTCCAGGGCCACAAACACACTAGACCCTGGAGACTACGGAGGGAAGTGGAATCCCTATGGCAGACAGGTGTGTGTGTGTGTGTGTGTGTGTGTGTGTGTGTGCGTGTGCGTGTGTGTGTGTGTGTGTGTGTGTGTGTGTGTGTGTGTGTGTGTGTGTGTGTGTGTGTGTGTGTGCGCGTGTGTGTGTGCGCGTGCAAGTGTGCGTCTGTACGTGTGTGTCTGTTCAAGGGGATTACCTTTCAGCACCCAGTGTCACCCACTCTCCCTGACCCCCCACTCTCAGCGCCATAGAAACCCAACCCAACGCCAGATAGACCGATAACCTATAGACTTTCACTGCAGGGATGCTTGTATTCCATAGTATGGGGACGGGGCAGCATTGAAACGGAAGGACCCAACAGACTATTTAAGTACAAGCTAGGGGCAGACGGTCTATGTAGGTGTGTGTATGTATGTTTGTGCATGTAAGTATGTATTTGTATTTGTATTATTTGTATGTGTGTGTGAATACAAGTGCATCAACACATTCACACACACAGATACACGGCTGCTTCTGATGTAGTGCACATGGCAACATTTATTATCCATATACACACTGCTTTATAAATCGACATACATTACGGAATCACGACCCTCTGACACTATGTGGGCGGGCGGGAAGCCTCTAGTTGGTCACAGCCATGATACTTCCTAACAGTGTCTTCTGATCCCGGCGCCCGTCAACCCGTGTCAACAGTCCCAGGGAGATTTACTGGCTTCTGGTGCCAACGCTGAGCCCCCCCAACCCCCCTTGGGGTTTGGTGCTTGATCCCAGTGGTCCTAATGCCTCCTCTACCAACACTGTGTTCCTTCAGTCGCCTGGCCCTCATGTTAATCCCTTTATAGCATCATTTAGATGTGACCCCTCTCCCTCTCCCTCTCCCTCTCTCTCTTTCCCTCTCCCTCTCTCTCTCTCTCTCTCTAGTAAATTATATATTATTTAATTCTTTACTTTTTTCTGTTTCAACTTTTTTATTTCTCTCTCTCTCCCCTCTCTCTCTTCCCTTTCTCTCTTCTCTCCCTCTCTCCCCTCTCTCTCTGCTCGCTCTCTCTACTCTCTCTCTCTCTCTCTCTCTCTCTCTCTCTCTCCCTCTCTCTCTATTCCCTCTCTCTCTATTCCCTCTCTCTCTATTCCCTCTCTCTCTCTCCCGCCCTCTATCTACTCGGTCTCTCTATCCCATTGTCCCATACCTCTGCTTTGGTCATGATGAATGTTAGCTGCAGGCTAGGCCCAGAGTGTATGATATATGGCAACGGTGGCTATTCTTACCTTATCTCTGACAGAGCATAGCTATGCTAATTATTGTCCTTCCCCTTTAAGCTTGAGTTAGCATGATATGGGGAGATTGCTTCCTACGATCTGCCTTGGGCTAGATAAAACATTTCCTTGCCATACTAGCCTTCTTCCTTACTCAACTTAATTATTATTTATTGGCCGCAACGATACATTCCCCTGTTTGTCAGTGGGCCTTTTGATTCTATGTTCACACACACGTCGTCTGTTGACACCACTCATGTCTGTAGAGCGTGCGTGTCGGTCCTAGGCCGCGTATCCCCCGTGATTTGTCGCACAGTGGGGGTGGATCGCATGGCCCAGCTCTCGAGGGTATCTGGTCTCCTGTGTCGTATAAATGACAGCACATGCTACTGGCGTCCATGAGCCATGATTACAGTTATTAATACCCCCACCCTTCCTCATAACCCTCTCTCGGACCCTCAGCCGGTCTGGAGATGAAATCTGTGGAATCCAGCGAGGAGGCCAAGTTAAGCGTCGGGCACTCAAGAAACAATTCCGTGAAATTGTTCCTATTCCCATTACTATTCTTACCTTTCGATCATTACTCTTGTGATGGGATTATATTGAGCCGGCGTTGTCGTAACCTGGCGGTGTCAACCGACGGCGCATCCCCCATCTCTGTGCTCCGACACCGGGCATGCCAGAATTTAACATATCCGGCGCAGCATTTATTTATATTTTTTCGGTATGATTAATGGGGAAATGTAATCTTAAGAGCGGCCCTCATTCTTGTCACTCAGTGGGGATGTATTCTTAGCCCTTAGCTTGCCGCTGCTTGCATCATGCGTGGCCAGACGTCAGAGCCGTCAGAGCCCCTCACCGCTGATGATTCGCCCCGCGGCTGACCCATTGGCCCAGGGCGTCTATGTATGGCGGTGCGGACCCCGCTGTGTGGATACCGTCTCAGTTGGCCGATGAGAGAACGTGCTGCAAAAGGTCCTTGGCATGGAGGGAGGGAGGGGAGAGGGGGTTGTACTGTTTATGTGTCTCCTGGTTCCACTGCTGACAGAGGACTTAAGGTCGGCTGAGGGTTCTGGGGGGGGGCGGGCGGGGGGGGGAATCCTTTTATCCTCCTGCAGACATACTTTATGGAGTTACTGAATTCTAGCTGTTCTTGATTTTGGAATTTCTAAGACGTTGAATGTAAAATGATGTAATTTGTGAAGAACAGTATAATTGTGGTCTTGTAATATTGACATTGTATGCAGTGAATTCACATTGCCTTTCTGTAAAGTCCATTTACTATCCTCAACTATAGAACATTATTACACACGTACATCTTTTAGTATTATTCATAAATTGATCTTCATGTCAGTTCTAGTCAACCCTCTAGTCCCTAGACGACATCTAAGATAGAATCATCTTTCAAATGAGTGCATGCATTATGGAAGTCTGCCATTTACACTCAAAGGGTTTTCAGGATGTCCGTCATGCGCTAGTAGTGATGATTAGTGTCAATCACTCAGCGGCAAAGGGACTGAACCAGAGACATAAAATAAATAAATTACGCTCGTAAAGCTTTTCATCCACAGAGAAACGATTGCGTAGGAGGAAATAGGAGCCGCGTAGGAGAAGCTACAGCGTGGACATGTTTGATGTTCAGTTCAAGTGTTTGTCATAAAAATTCCAATAAAGGAGGCCGTAAATTAGCCCAGAGGTCAAGCAGGCCTTTATTTAGTCAGCCTGTGCCTCCTTTGACTTTTCAAACGATTTCAAACAAAAAAAGCCCAAAGGAAAAATGTTAAATGTGAACAATGACTACAACGAATTAAACGAATTTCAGACACGTGCCTACAAAAAACAGGGAAAAGCCACTTATATTTATTGAAATTAGCTCATTTTATATTTAAAGAGGCAATGCCCTCTTCCCAGCCTGATTTCTAACTGCACATTCAAAAGAATGGCGGAGAAGGTTAACGTCGGAGCTTGGCACTGTGCTGAACTGAAGTGAAGGCCATAAAGGGAGGCAGACAGACAGACAGACAGACAGACAGACAGAGAGCCATGGCCAGAGCCCACCCAGGCTGCGGCCTGCTGTCTCCTATGCCTCTCCAGGGCCTCCACACACACAGAGCCGGCATGCGGGAGGCCAGCGGACCTGTAGGGAGGGTGGGGGTGGGGGTGGGGGTGGGGGTGGGGGTGGGGGGTGGGGGGGGTAGACTGGTGGCTGGTGGGAGGAGTACAGCTGTCACTTTAGCTGCCACTGTCGTAATTTTGTGGCGAGAAGAAAAGGTTTTGTTGCACGTGCAAGTGCAAACACAGACGCCCACACAAAGACGAGATGAGAAAGAGACGGAGAAAGGATTGATCGATTATTGAGTGGTTAGCAATTAAATACAGAGTCAAGAGTTAAGATTAACCACATTTTAAAAAGAGGCATGGGAGACAAAAAATGTAGGCAAGGCAAGGCAATACAAGGCAACTTTATTTATATAGCACTTTTCATACACGAGGCAGACTCAAAGTGCTTATAGCTGTAATGCTTATAGCTGTAGTTCCATAGAGTGTTTATTTGTACATTTCTGAAGACAAAAGAGTTCTTGGGAGCCGTGTAAGGGAGCAGCACCTGGTTCTAAACTGGAAGTCGTAAACACACTGAAAAGACCACTCTTGGAGAGTGACAGATGTCACGGAGACGGCTTCACTGTGGCAATCTGCGACTGGTCTTCGTCCCAGTAAATTCCTCCAGTGACATGGGGGTCACCATCAGCAGACCTGCACTGGGGCAACCTTTATTGTTCCCTAAGAGGGAGTTATTTAGTTATTGTCCTCATGAGGAACAATGGATATTGTGGAAGATAGAAAGAGGGTTTTCATTAGAATTGTTGAATTTTAATCGGAATTCGATGAAAGCCGCTGTTTAAGAGTGGTTACACAAACTATTAAATGGCTTTGTGATGTCGAATTGTCTTTTAGTATATTCTTTGACGTCCCGACGAGGGGACACCTGCGGTGAGGTGTGTGTGGATGGGTCAAGCTCCGTCTGGCTCCTTCGGCCAATATAGTATAACGCCACGGTGTGTCTGCGTGGTTTGGTGTGTTTGTTTGCGTTGTATTCAAAAGAGGGTTAAGCTGCTCAGACACTTATAGTTGAATGCCGCTGTGTTTGACGCATTCCATACACATCGCTGATTTCAATGCTGTTACGACGGTACTAAAAACCTGAAGAAACCAATACCTCAGAGCAGAGTCTGAAGCCAGTATCACTGCATATGAGATATTAACAAGACGCAAAAAAACACCCAATACCGTTTCTTCTTTGTGTCTTAAAAATTGTAAGCTGCCAGATCACTGAGCACTGAAACAGAGGGCTCTTGTATGTACACACTGCAGCCCTTATTCAATAATCCTAGATGACCCCTCTCTATGTCTTTCACTTGTATTACCTCTGCAAGACACAGCACACTTTCTCCGCAACAAAAAACTACAGTTTGATATTTGTAGTCTTTTGACTGCAGGTCAAAGTAGCTTTCAAGTTCACGGCAAGTGCGGCTGATATAGGCTAAGCATAGGCTTTTAAATCACACTAATTACACTATACGCAACACTTTTTTATGTGTTTTATATATGTCTACACTGTCATAATAATAATTTTGTAATCTTTATAAAAAAATAATCTTTTTATAAAAAAAATGCCCTTTAAATTTATAGATTTTCTTTTACTGATTATCCATTAAAACTCGGAATGTTTGAAGGCTGATCCATGAATAAACATTCGTTTAACATTTATGTATGAATATCAAGTTGAGGCATTCAGAAAGGGACAGCCGTGACTTGTAACTTGAGCATGGTCTAGGTTACCAGTGGGCACCATGTCTCCTAGCCAAAATCAAGGTTAGGTCAATGTCTGCATGGCCCACGGGTCGGTGGGTGTATTTGTGGGCATGTTGAATATGTATGGGTCAGATTTATAATATAATAATTAATTCATTACTCCTAAATAAATGCCACCAAAATCGAAAGTACAAAGTATATTTTACTAGCTAGTAATTTACCATGCACGTTGATCCAAAGCACCATAAAGGGAATTCCAATACATGAGACTAAAGGGCAGGTAGGATGCCTGCAGTGGTGTAGTCTATTTTATTGTAGTGGGTATACTGTGATGATTCCCTCCCAGCCTCGTACAAACCCGTCCCACCGGTATGTGTACGTGTGTGGCGCTTATGGGGTGTCGCACCACACTCACAAACGCAGGGGTCTACAACCCGCTGATTTAAGAGTATAACGATTATCAACAACCATGGAAATCTGAATAGGTTTATCAGTTTTAATAACAGTATGAACAAATAGAACACAAAAATTACAAGTTGTCCTTTGTATATCTATAGTAGCAATAGCACATGCTAAACAAGGACAAAATCTACAAAAAATTATTGAATGAACTGTTTACAACCATTGCTAACGAGTGCATGAGAAGGAGATGACAGGAGACTAATGTTTCACTCTTTCAATTGCTCTAATTTTAGCTCTTACTGTTGATATCTAACATACCATACAGTAATTGAATTGTGTAAAAGTGTGAAATTACGGCACCTTAAAAATGACCATGAATTAGCTATACTCTCATTTGCATAGTGTTTAACATTATGAATTTCAATTGTGTATACCAACTGCATATTGGCTGACATTTACCTAACTTTTTTTCCCTCCACTCTAACCAAGGATGCCTGTTTTTAAATTCCCTAGTCTGACACCCAGTCCGCAAGGCTGGCCAGGGGTTCTCATCTAAAAGTAACAAGGAGATATACCACCAACTAACATGCAGAGATGCAGGGGCACTTTCGTAACAGAGACAGGGCAGAGCGCGAGCGCGCAGGGGGAATTTTATGAATGGTGAATGTAGGAGATAACTTCCCCTGCTAAAAGTATTTTATTGCAGTTATACCCAACCGGTATTTGTGAAAAATAAACACAGAAGTGAAAGATCTGTCACAAGACGATTAGTACGTATCCGTGCACATTTTTAAGTGGGTATACGCAAATCCTGGTGTGTTCCTAGTGGGTATACGGCGTATACCTGCGTATCACGTAGACTACACCACTGGATGCGTGCAGGTTAGGCTGCGGACGTGAGGGATAGAACCCAGTACCCTTTCGGTTGGGAGCTAAACTCCCCATGCTACTATACTATTCCTCTGTTGTGTCTTGGCCCGGTCCAAGCTACTATGTTGACATGCATGCTAGAGGAAGCGGCCCTATCCCATTGTAAACGGACACGCTAAGTTCCCCACACTGATTTCATTCTTCCCAGTCACATAGCGGGAAGAGATCCTTAGATCTTATCCTGGGTCGGAGGGAGCTCCATGCTGGCTCTCCTGTGGTTTGAGGAGCAGATGCTGCTGCTCGCCATTGTTCTCCAAAGAGCGCGCTGTCCACCTACCCGCTGTCCTCCAACAGCCATGATGGATGCTCTTCACTCTAGGCTAAACATTTTTCCCGCCACTAAATTTTGACTTGACAAATTGCGGAACCCGATACCTTGTCTTCCTCGACTGTTGAGGATCAATCAGTTTTCTTGTCTTCATCGACACTGAGCCACTGTGGAATTGCTAGTGAATCATTAGTGGCCTCTGTGACCAAAACGAACCAAATCTGACCCTTCTCTCACCTCCCTTATCCAAAGGTAACCGCTAAGCACAAAAGGTTCTTTCGTGCCCAAAGCTTCAGGTCTCCATGCCTCTCTGAACATCAGATGACAGGCCGGTGCTGGGACTAAGACAACTAACAATCAGCGAACACTTCTGAGAAAGAAGTGCCCCTGAACCATCAGCCATTAAGGGAATGAACAGAAGGGGCTTGACGTAGATTCTTTTGATGGATTACATGAGGTAGTCACGGGATGGTGTGGATTTAGGACAGGAATGGACCTGGAGCCAGGGTTATGTGGCAGGTGACTCACGGGTTAGAAGTGTGACCTACAGCCTACAGACACTTCTAAAGATAAGAGAGACAGCTCCATCCACTTTTCCCTCAGAAAGCTTCATGCATTGCTTTGGGTTTGGGTGTTACGGAGACTGGTTGTCGGTGCTCTCCACAGAGACACATTTATTATATGAACTTCTCTGGACAAAGACTATTCTATTAAAAGAGGAAAGTTGACACATGGGTCGTCTTTGAGAGTTTTTGATGTGTGCCTGAACAGTGTTACCCTGCGGCGTCCTGCTGGGAATGGGATTAGCTGGGATTAGAAAGAGAGAGTCAAATAAGAAGGATCATAGGTCATGTAGGGGCACGGGGGAGGATGGCGAAGGATCAATCCAATTAAACAATCCTGTAGCATTCTACCTATCTCTATGAACCTGTGCCAGTATGTGATTTATTCTGTGGGTCCATTCAGTCTCATTTGCCTAAGTCCGTTCTGTTCGAACTCAGTCCCTATGTTTTATAGAAAGAGATTAGGCTCTAAACTGATAGAGTGGAATATAATAAAAGAAGATATGCTCGTTGTGGATGATGATGCTAATAATAGCGTAAAGCTATCATCACGTTATCTCTTACAAATGCAATATGCTCACTCTAATGTTTGGGTCATCCTTTGCGTAATAAGTCCTCCGATATGAACTGATGAATACTTCAATGTTATTCCTCTTCAAGGTGGAAACAAACTGAAGCCCCAGCCATTCCGGCTGAACTGGGCGTGGATCTCTCTGGAGACGCAGTACTACCTGGTGAATGAGGACGTCAAGTTCCTGGAGGTGACGCTCAGAAGGAGGGGCTTCTTAGGGGAGACGTCCTTTGTCAGTAAGTTCACACAAGAGTCAAGAATTAGGTTATCACAAGGTCTTTGACTGTTTGCCGATGGCCACATGCTAAAGACAAAATCTGATTCATTCATTTATTCTTAAGTGTATTATAAATGTATGTATTATAATGAAATACATAAATGGGATGTAAAAAGACAGAACGTGTTCCCATAGCTCAGCTGATTGTAATAGCTGTAAATGTAGAAGTATCAAGTACACAATCCATGATTCAACTCCAGGCATTGCTACCAAGGACGGCACAGCCAAGAAAGACAAGGACTTCCGTGGTAAGGCCCAGAAGCAGGTGCAGTTCAACCCGGGGCAGACCACGGCCACCTGGAAGGTGAAGATCTTCACGGACCGGGAGTACGAGGTCTCGGAGACCTTCGAGATCCAGTTGTCCGACCCGGTGATGGCTGTGCTGGAGTTCCCTGATGTCGCCACCGTGGAGATCATAGACCCCGGAGATGGTGAGAGTTCATGTTTGACCCTTGACCTATGCACTATGTTCCATGATAGTTTAGCGGTTAGGGTGTTTGACTCCCAGCTGAAAGGTTCTGGGTTTGAGGCCCAAAGAGTCTACCCGTCGTAGGGGTCCTTGAGCAAGGGGCCATAATCTCTGACTGCCTGTTTATGAATGACATGCATATGAAGAAATTCACTGTACATTGCTTTTGATGAAGTACGGTAGTAATGAGTGTGACATTGGTGTTTTTCCCTCAGAGTCTACAGTGTTCATCCCTCAGGCTGAGTACAGGATTGAGGAGGACATTGGAGAGCTGCTGATCCCCGTGCACCGCTCTGGAGATGCCAGCCAGGAGCTCATGGTGGTCTGCCACACCCAGCAGGGTAACACATCATCTGCTACTGCCTGTTGGGCGAGCTAAGGCCATGCCAAACGATGTACACTTCTCCCCAGAGTGGACACTGTTGGTTAACAGAAAAGTAGAAAGATATGCCTTTTCCAAATCAACGTCTAAAAGGTTGTTTCGGGGGCTACAATAGTAGTACTATGATGGTGGTATGAAGGGTATTTTAGTCCCAGCAGAAAGATTGTAGGTGTCAACCCCAATGTATGCAATCTAAATTGAAGGCCTCTTGAGCAAGATACCCTATTAACCCTACTTGTTCATTCAGGAATAATAGGTCCAAAAAACTAAGAACTGTAAGGCTTTGGATAAAAGCATCAACTAAACACTAAATTCAAATCATACATCTCCAAATCGTGACGATGACAGAAGTTGTTCCGAGCAAACAGCTAATCCATTCATTTTACACAGCGACAAACTCTTACGACAACCCCCCCCCCCCCCCCCCCGTCCTTCTAACCCCCCCCCCCCCTAGCCTCTGCCACGGGCACCGTCCCGAGCACGGTGCTGTCCTACTCGGACTACATCACTCGGGCCGAGGACCACACCAGCCTGCTGCGCTTCGACAAGGACGAGCGGGAGAAGTTCTGCCGCGTGATCGTCATCGACGACTCCCTGTACGAGGGCGAGGAGAGCTTCAACGTCACCCTCAGCATGCCCATGGGGGGCCAGCTGGGCGCCGCCTTCCCCAGCGCCAAGGTCACCATCCTGGCCGACAGCGACGACGGTGAGTGGCGGTTCGACGGGGGGGGGGGGGGGGGGGGGGAGTGAATGAGGAGGGGGCGGAGCTAATGGACACAGTCTGCGCGCTGCAGTGACGTGATATTCTCATGTTTCATTATAGGTGTTGCAGTAGGATTTATGCAAACCACGATGAAGGATAAAACATGAATTGGTAGATGTGGATTCCCTTTTCATGAGCTTGAAGTGATTTTTACTCCTGAAAAGTGGTTCTGAAAGGTCACAATATTATTATTCTATTCTTCATCTTTCAGTTAGGTTCCTTGACCACTTTGATATTAAAGCACAATGAGTATAGTATATATCTGAGTGGACAGAACATTTCTGTTACGCATATCTCTCGTCTTCAGTGTAGATTATGAGCCCCCTCTTACAGGCTCTAAGATGGACATGATGAATAATATGATGATGCGCCGGAATGTATGAACCTCTCAGGCAATGTGAGCCCATTCTGTGCATGATCCTAGCTTAGTGCCTGCAGTAAGTCTTGCATGCAGGCAGAGAGGTATACATGCACTGTGTTTATGATGCAGTTAAAGCTTATCCAAGCAGATGCCAGTGATCCTGTTACCCATCCCTCCGTTGCATCCCAGCCCCTGCTGAACTTGGCAAGACTTTGCACATCATTAATTCTAACTATGTGCACTCAAGACACAAAATAGTGCTGTTCTTTGCTGATAGTGACCGAAAGTTCCAAAGGACTCTCCTGGCTTGACTTAAACATCCATCATATAATTCAATGAATCAAAATGACTAAATAAATCCGGTCAAAGGGCATTCAGCATGAGCGTGTTTGCAACAAATGCTAACAATAGTTTGCACTTTCATCTTTTGTCATAGATGTGCATCAGTCAGTTGTTTGTCAACAAGATTAAAGTAAATTGCTATGCAACAGTATTTTACAAAATGTCTTATCACAAAGACCTTAGTGCTGTATTGCTATTATGTACAATTGTGGCGGGCATTTGGTAGGAAGAATCGGCACAACAATGTCTTTACAAAGACAAATTATATTGACAAGAGTTATAATAAAGCCAGGAGCGACGGCAATGATTGTTTGATTACCTCCACCTTCCTAACTGACACCTCCGACCCGATGAACACCGCTTGATCACCCAGCAACACCACCGTCCATTGGGCCACTCTCATGGGGGGGTCCGCCCGTTACGGCCAGCAACGAGATAGCGGTGAACAGGTGTCGAGGGGGGAAATAGCCCAATTGCTAGCGCTATGCTATCCTTCCTCCCCTATACGACAGATACAAGACATCGGAGAGAGATGTGTTTTCTTGAGCCCCTTGGCCCCCCTGGTTCTCCCCATTCAAAGGCATCCAGCGAAGTACAGGAGAAACAGAGCACATCCCTTTGTTTGAGGGTCCAAAAGGCAGGTGGTGGGGGTGGTGATGGTGGTGGTGGTGGTGGAGAAGAGGGAGAAAAGACCTTATTGTGCAGGCCTTTTTTTTTTGTCCAATGATAGGCATGTTTTGGCACTGGCCCTCTGATGGTATTCACTGCAGCGTGGAGCTTTATGGTTGTAGCGGAGGGTCTTTTATTTTGAAATGGCCCCTTTGAAGAGAGACCCCATGTGAAATGTGTCACTATTTTCGATTGCTTTTTTAATGTTTGGATCCCACTGTGAAAATAATCAGTTAGAAATCCAATGAATAGCTGCTTGCAAGCCTTAAGCTTCACACTAGCCTAGTCAAGCTTTTGGAACGAATCACTCCAGTCCCCCCACTCTCTCATCCCTCGTCCTCCATCCACCACCACCACCACCACCACCACCACCACCACCACCACCACCACCACAGTGTTTACCTCCTGGACCGGGTAGTTCTAGAGACAGACGAGCGGGCTGGAGTATACGCCCCGCCCAGGGAATGTGGAACTGGAGTAACAATCAAACTTGACTGTGGATAAATAATGGGGGGTGCATTCCCAGACACATGACGAGACAAGAGGAGCCTGCCCTGGGTAAACGTCCTCCATTATGGCATGGCTTCCTGGTGGGTCCCTGTTGTAACTCCCCCTCCATAAAGCTGGAGGAAGTGCCGTGTGTGCGCGATGTCTGTGTTTGTGTTTATCTGTGGTCATTTGTCTGTCCGTGTGTGTGTTTGTGCAAAAGTTTGTTTATGTGTATCCATGCGTGTGTACAACCACCATCCCGGCGAAGTGAACCTGTGGATGGGTGCCAGGCCAGGGGTCTTCAGGGTTGCATGCTTTCATTTCTTCCCTTACCCCTCCTCCCACTCCTACCCCTCCCCCCTCCGCCCCTCCCCTCCCCCCCAAGTCAGCTTGACGGCTGGCTGGCTGGGTCCCAAACAGGTTGACAATGCGTACAATCCACTCCAATCCTGATCCACTCCTGATTTCACATGGCGTATGTTTCACATGGGTTGCTTTTCTCATGGAGAAGCCCTTTAGTGAGTTGTTGATGAAAAGGGTAATTATGTGAAAACTTTTACCGCCACAGAACTGGGGGTGAGAGTAGTGCGTATATGGGCTGGTGAGGAGAGATGCAGTGAGTGTGTGTTCCAGGGGTCTGAAGCCTTGCCCTCTGTAAGAAGAAGAAGTTGCTCCTTGTCTCCGGCAGCAAACCCCCGCCCCCCGCTCCCCCCCTCCTCTCTCCCCAGTCTCTCTGTCTTATCAGATGCTCCATCTTCAAACCACATCCCTCTCCTCTTGCCAAACTGCTGTGCATGCAAGTGCAGACATATGCACACACACACACACACTTTGTTATTTAAGTCCACGTTGAGCCCTTGGGTATCTGATGGAGTGGTCTGTGTGTGTGTGTGTGTGTGTGTGTGTGTGTGTGTGTGTGTGTGTGTGTGTGTGTGTGTGTGTGTGTGTGTGTGTTTGTGTGTGTATGTGTGTGTGTGTGTGTGTGTGTGTGTGTGTGTGTGTGTGTGTGTGTGTGTGTGTGTGTGTGTGTGTGTGTGTGTGTGTGTGTGTGTGCGCACCCAAAGGGGGAGGATCACAACGATGCAGTGTCACTAACTCGATCCGACCCTAGCTAGGCATGCTACTATCTGTCAATAGGACGTAATTCAAAGTAATACAGGGTGTAGCAATACACATTAACTGACTTAACGGTGTAAACACCAAATAACCTGTCAAGCTCTGCGGTTAAAATATATAGCCGTTTATCCAGACAAAATGACCATAACAGCTTCTGTTCATTCAAATCAAATGGTAAAGAATCCACCTTTCCTGAAATTAAGCACGAACCAAACTGACCTCTGTTCCTCTGAACCTTGACCCCCAGAGCCCTCTCTTTATTTTGGGGAGCCGGAGTACTCTGTGGACGAAAGTGCGGGCTACGTGGAGGTCAGGGTGTGGAGGACCGGCACCGACCTGTCCAAGACCGCCACCGTCACCGTGCGCTCCCGGAAGAGCGAGCCTGTCTCCGCCGAAGGTAAGACAGGAAGCCACCATCTCCAATGGCGTCACACCAACTACAACTGCTTTGGTCTCATTCGCCAGTCACACATTAATGCATATCCTGTTTGTACATAATTCCATTACTTTTGTTTTCCATTGTGTTCATGCTTTTATTTTTTAAGCATTGGGATGTTCGTGCTTTAAACTTGAAGCATAAGTACTAGTGTTGACAGTGTTTCAGTTCAAATCAATCTTTGTTTTCTTTATATTTTATGGGCTTTATATTTCATGGACTGCCTTCCCTTACAGGACATTTAAGTCACAGGTCAGAATCCAACCCGGGTCACTTCAGAGCTTATTGCCTGTGTGGGTGGCGATCGGTGGAAATGCTCCCCTGTGTAACGCCACATTTCTCTCTGGACAGCGGGTCTGGACTACGTGGGCATCAGCCGTAACCTGGACTTTGCTCCGGGCGTGACCATGCAGACGTTCAGGGTGACCATCCTGGATGACCTGGGCCAGCCGGAGCTGGAGGGCCCCGAGGTGTTCGACCTGGTTCTCCGCATGCCCATGAACGCTGTGCTGGGGGAGCCCAGCAAGACCACCATCACCGTCAACGACACCCTCACCGACCGTGAGCCTCCAGCACACACACGCCGATACATGCTGACACACACGTGGACACACACACACACCGGGATATATACTAACACACACGGGTACACAAAAACACACATATATATATATGTACTGAAACACATGTGTACACAAACAAACAAATGCACACATATATACAGTGTCATCACACAAACAAACACACACGTATATTAACAAAAACACACACACACACAGAATGCATATTGTCAAAAACATCCACACACACAGAGAATCACACACACACACACACACACACACACACACACACACACACACACACACACACACACACACACACACACACGCACACACACACACACACACACACACACACACACACCTTTCTCAATTCTTCGGTCTGCAAACACACATTTGAATGCAGCTACACAAACACAGAAAAAAATTATGAAAGTCACAGAGCTCATTACTCTTATTTCTCCAATTCATTTGAAACAGTTTTGTAGCTTCACACCATAGGCTCCATGTTCAACCCCCCCTCCTTGTGTGTGTGTGTGTGTGTGTGTGTGTGCGCAGTGCCCAAGGTGCAGTTCAAGGAGGGGAGCTACAAGGTGGACGAGGCGGACGGGGAGGTGCGGGCGCTGGTGTACCGCAGCGGAGACGTGAGCCTGCAGTCCACCGTGCGCTGCTACACCCGCCAGGGCTCCGCCCAGGTCATGATGGACTACGACGAGAAGCCCAACACTGCAGCCTCCATCATCACCTTTTCACCAGGTACAGCCGGCTGTCCGTCTGTCTGTCTCCCTGTCTGTATGGCAGCTACTCAACACCACACAGGCTAGAGTGGCTGAATGTAAAAACCTGTTTTTTGGGTCTAAGGTGTTCTCTCCGTACTAGAATTCTCAGAAGCATTTTCAAAACGCAGTGCAACTGCTTGAGACTTGGTGGACAGAAGGATCTCCTCTTCTGATGTATCCATATTAGTGTGGACACTATCTATCTATGTCTATATCTTATCGTATACGTGTCTTATCTATATATCCACGTATACATCATGCCATATCTATCTATATATTCATCCATCTATGTATCGTGTCTCTATCTCTGGAGCTCCTCAAGTCTTCCTCTACTCAAATGCCTGATGTGTGTGTACGTGTGTGTCTGTCCCTGCGACTGTGTGTGTGTCCGTGTTTGTGTGTGTGTGTGTGTGTGTGTCTGTGTGTGTGTCTGTGTGTGTGTGTGTGTTCCCCCACCTCTTCCTCCTCTTTCGTCAGGTGAGAGTGAGAAGCCATGCGTTGTGAAGCTGGTGGACGACTCGGTCCACGAGGAGGACGAGGAGTTCCGCCTGGTGCTGGGATCGCCCGCGAGCAAGTCCCCCTACGGAGCCTCCCTCGGGGAGCAGAAGGAGGCCCTCGTCACCGTCACCGATGAGAAAGACAGTAAGTTCTGAGACTGATGGGTGATTGTAGTTCTGGAAATGTCCGAGTTCATTGAAATGGCTGAAGTGTTGCTACTACCATCTTAAGTATGGTAGTACTGAGTAGTCATCATATTAACTACTTTTGCCCTGGTCAAGTTTCATCGAATCTCACCCTGAATGTCAGTCGAGACCCCCAACCCTCACCCTTCAAAAACAACAACAACAACAACAATACATTCTCCCTTTCTTTCTCTCCTCCGCAGAACCCATCATCCGCTTCTCCGAGATCAAGTACAGCGTGCGCGAGCCCCAGGTCAAAGGTCAACTGGCCCGGGTGAAGATCCCCATCCTGCGCTTGGGGGACACCTCCAAGGTGTCAGTGGTGAGGGTGCACACCAAGGACGGGTCGGCCACGTCTGGAGAGGACTACAACCCTCTGTCCCAGGGTGAGAGAGAGAGAGAGAGAGAGAGAGAGAGAGAGAGGGTTGGACTGGAGAATGGGGACTGTAGTTTATGGGATGCCGAAGGAGGAATCACAATGCGTGGTCCATAAGGCGTGGGGATTTGTAGCAACGTGTGAAGACAGCATACTGAGTGGTCTGTGTGACTATGTCAGCTACCTCCAGGGCTGGGGAGGGCGGAACGTGTTTATGTGAGAAGGTCAACATGGCTGTGTGTGTGTGTGTGTGTGTGTTTCCGTTTTAAGATGTGGTGTTCAAGGAGGGCGATAAGGAGCACTTTGTGGAGATTGAGATTTTATACGACGGCCAGCGGGAGATGAGAGAGGCCTTCATTGTGCACATGAAGCCCGACGACAACATGGTGGCGGAGATGCAGGTGTGATGAATACACACGCACACGCACACACACACACACACACACGCACACACACACACACACTCACACACAGTCGCACACACAAACACACACACACAAACACACAGTCAAAGTCAAACACACAGTCACACACACACGGACACTCAAATAAACACCATAAAAATATCCCCTGCATGCACAAGTATGCCCCCCATAGCTGCACGCGTGCGCATGCGTCCGTGGTCGCCGGCCACAGTTAAAATAGCCGCCGGGCTGCAGCTGCCTGGACTGTCAGCGTGGTCGAATCAGGGCCTTATAAAAAGCTTTTCCCCCTGGAATGAGATGCTGCCCCGGAATGCAGCCTCCATAGATGGACCTATAAACAGAACTACACAGCATTCTACCCCGCACAGACACAGAAACACACACACATACTGTACGCTCAACCCGGTCACACATACCCACACTCGCCAACTTTCGTTATGAAGATGTGAGATATGAGTGTCGGTAGGTGATGGTGTAGAATTAAAACAAATGATTGGTATCTGATTGGTTATGGATCTGCATTATTTTCATAGGTGATATTTTGGGTTGGTAATGGTAAGGATGTGTCTACTAGTATTAAGCAAAGAGGGAATCGTCCTTAATAATTATTGGAATAAGAAAAAAATCGATCCTTCCATGTTTGTGTCCTCCCCGATACCAAATTCCAACACACACCCTGGATCGCAGTGTTTGTGCCGTTGAAAAAATGATTTGAAAGACACCTCCTCCATCTTCTCTCCCCTGGTGGCCAGATGAACAAGGCCATCGTGTACATCGAGGAGATGGACAGTGTGGCAGACGTCACCTTCCCGGCCGTGCCCCAGGTGGTCTCGCTGCTCATGTACGACGACACCGCCCGCACCAAGGACAAGCCCCGCCCCCCCACCGGCTACCCCGTCGTGTGTGTCACGGTGAGCAGCGACCGCAAAAATAATATGAGATTCAACGACGAAAAGGACAGTTTGTGGCCTTCCTTTTGTTGTGACCTTCCGTCTTAGGTCATTGTCAAGCGGTGGCCGTTGTGTTTGTTGTCAAGTGTACGAGTGTGCCGTTGTTTTTTAAGAAACCTTGCTTGCAAACTTGTGTATTTAGTTTACTCCAACTACTCCAAGTAGTTACTCCGATCGCCAGTGCATGCTTTGATTCAGTTGACTTTGAAAAATAAATTCTAAATGCAGTGTTAATGTATTATTTAGTTTGTCAGGGTTATTTTTTGTGATCTCCATATAGCTTCCTTTTATCCTTTAAAAAAAAAATACCTCTGCTCAAACCCATACATGTGTCTCTTCCACTCCATCACCAGGCCTGCAACCCCAAGTACCACGACTTTGACAAGACGGGCTCCATCTGCACGGCGGAGCACATCAACGACACGCTGACCCAGTACCGCTGGATGGTCAGCGCCCCCACCGGCTCGGACGGAGTCACCAGCCCCATGCGCGAGGTGGACACCAACACCTTCTTCACCAACACCAAGTCCATCACGCTGGACTCCATCTACTTCAAGGCGGGCTCCAGGCTGCAGTGCGCCGCCCGGGCCTTCAACGTGAACGGAGACGCCGGGCTGGAGCTCACCAGCCCCATCGCCGTGGTCAGCAAGGAGGAGGGTGAGTGGAGAGAGGGGGACGTAGGGTTGCTGTACATGGATTTCGGGAGATATTTTATTGTAGTAGTTTGCTTATTCAACTTTTTGAATGTAGTCGTTCGTCTGCTTCGACGACACCCAATCTGGCCCCTTCGGAGTTGTATTGAAGGATTATTGAGTGATTCGATTTTTATTCGTATCGTTATTCTTATAATTGGTTCCATCCCCCCAACAGAATAAAACAGACCCTCGCCAAATGTGCCCTCTCTGCGGGCAACACACCAAACATACACATTGCACAGAGATCCGTTGTTTGGTTCGGCGTGCGGTTGACATGGCCGACGTTCTCTCTCTGCAGGCATGTGCCAGCCCCGGGTCCCCGGCACCGTGGGGGCCGAACCCTTCTCTGCCAAGATCCGGTACACGGGCCCCGACGACCCCGACTTCCCCAACCTCATCAAACTGACGGTCAACATGCCCCACATGGACGGTGAGCCAGGGGCACCCTACGTTCTTACACACAGAATAAAGAACTAAAAAACCAAACACATTCACGTTTGGTCCTGTAGAAGATGCTTAAGCCCAAAAGCGAGTAGTAATGCCGAATCAAAGCATACAATCAAAACTGGAGCTACAAGCAATTTAAGTACTGCACAACCTGGTGTCTCAAGAAAACAAATGGCCTACGTGCAGAGTAGCTGTGGGAATCAGGCCCCCCGTGCTATCATTTCAACAAAGTGCCTCCAAAACTCCACAGAGCTAACACATCCCTGGGACCATGACATCGTGGTCACATCGTGACATCGTCTCGTTGGCTCCCCAAAAGTCAACCGAGAACTACTTGACCTCCATTCACCTGTGGCCGTTATTCTCCCTCCCTCCCTCACTCCCTCCCTCCGTCCGTCTCCCCCCCAGGCATGCTTCCGGTGATCTCCACCCGACCCCTGTCCAACTTCGAGCTGACCCTGAGCCCGGACGGCACGCGCGTGGGCAACCACCGCTGCTCCAACCTGCTGGACTTCAACGAGATCCAGACGGGCCACGGCTTCATCACCGACGCCACCAAGAACCCCGAGATCATCGGCGAGACCTCGCCCTACCAGTACAGCGCCGGCATGCGCTCCACCAACTCGCTGCGCTTCTACCGCAACCTCAACCTGGAGGCGTGCCTCTGGGAGTTCACCAGCTACTACGACATGTCCGAGCTGCTCAACGACTGTGGGGGCTCCATCGGCACCGACGGACAGGTAGGGGAAACCGCTCGGATCCGCTCGCCGCACCATACAGAATAAACAGTCTATTGCAACAAAGGGTACCCGGAGCTGTTGATGTGAAGGTGACCTTCCAGGGGGGTGGGGGTCCTTCTTTTGTGCAGTGAAAGAAGCAGTTGTATTTCAGGTTTTTCATCTTCAACCAGGATCTAATGATCAAATTAAACAGACAAGGAATTCAGGCATGCACATATATTTCTGAAAAAGCGTTAATAAAGTTTTACATGTTTGTGAATCACTTTTAAGTCACGACTCTCAGTTCTAAAACGACTGCTCTGAAATACCACATATCATCATGGCTGTTGGTGTGCTTCAGTATGCCCCACGACGTCCCTCCTCATCGATCCAACAACCATGTCCCTCCCGCAGGTGCTGAACCTGGTGCAGTCCTACGTGACTCTGCGTGTGCCTCTGCACGTCTCCTACGTCTTCCACTCGCCCGTGGCCGTGGGTGGCTGGCAGCACTTCGACCTGCAGTCGGAACTCAAGCTCACGTTCGTGTATGACACCGCCATCTTGTGGCAGGACGGTATCGGAAGCCCTCCGGAGGCGGAGCTCCAGGGTATGTGTCATCGCAGTGTTCACTGTTAGCTAATCACTGTTTAATCGTTGGTATTTTCTGAGGAACTCGTCCATTAAACAACGTCATGCTCATCTAATCTGCCCAAATGCTTACCATGCATAGGTCAGTTAAATTAGTATTTAAATAAAAATACAATTAGCCTATATTTCGTTTATTTGACTGTCAATTACTTCAATATTATAAGACTATTGTGCTTCTGGTGTGAGCTACTCTAACGCTTTAATTTCCCCTTGGGGATGAAGTATCTTTCAATTATATGTCTAAATTAATAATCCAACTTCCGTCTCGAGTTACGTGAGTAACAGCCCATAGAAAGTCGTATAGGAGCAATACTACAGCACACGAGACAGAAATAGATAAAAAAAATATATATACATATATGAATCAATATTGCTATCTAAATTAATTTATTACAACCGCTACACTACACAATCCTGCTCCTGACTAACGCTGCCCCCTGCTGGCGACTATTGGTCAACAACATGTACATGTACTTCGCCGCGACCTCGAAGGGAAACACTGGATAGGAGGTCCTGAACTGTGCTGTTGCTTTCGCAGGAGCCATGTACCCCACCAGTATGAGGATCAACGAGGAGGGCCGCCTGGTGGTCAACTTCAAGACCGAGGCTCGCTACAGGGGACAGTTTGTCATGTCTCATCCAGGTACGCAGACTCTGGGATACTTTGATTAGTTACCTGGGATTTGTGACCTGTGATCAGTTTACATTGTGACGGACACATCCCTTATGATATATGAATTTCCTTTGATATCAAGGAGCTGTCTTTAATACAACTATCAGAAAATGATACTCTGAAAATAACTAGTATATAACATTAATTGTGGCGTGCGTGTGTGTATGTTCTCCCAGGCACCAGTCAGTCCTCAATGGTGATTTGTGCCGACCACCCTGGGCTGACATTCACCCTGGCGCTGGTCAGAACTGAGCCCACCTACAATCAGCCCATGCAGCAGTGGAGCTTCATCTCCGACTTCGCTGTGAGTTCCTAACTTCCTACCCAGCCCCAACGCATTCAGTTGTATACAGCATAAGAATAACTGAAATGTATACACACAATTCAAGGCTCAGTGAAGATATTTTTGAACCTTATATTTTACAATTTTTATTATATTACTCAGAGTAGGAAAGTTAACTTCAATGACCCGTTTTAGGTCTGCAAATCATGTTCATAGGAAAAAAAACGTACTGAAAAATGCCGTCTTCTGTATTCTGTGTATTCATTCTCTAGGTTCGGGACTACTCTGGAACCTACACAGTGAAGATGATCCCCTGCAGCGCGTCGCCCAACGGGGAGTTCAGCATCCCCCCGGTCTGTCACCCCCGGGAGCCCATCACCTTCGACATGGACATCCGCTTCCAACAGGTCAGTCTCATCCATCAATATACAATAGAATAACTTCAATAGCTCCAAATACCTCCAGTCACAGCACACTGTTGATTGTGAGGTCACCCATACAGAAACACGGGAGATTGTTGCCAAGTATTATCTAAAGCAATTCACAGGGAGTGCAAATAGTTCCAGGATTGGACCATCAGGGTTCAGGCCATAGACTATGCATTCATTTGATGCATATGCGCCAGTCGTTTGTTGAAAAAAGACAGTCATAAGTTTTAGCATGAATTATTTTATTCCTGAGTGTCCAACTATCGTAGATGATGTGCAGCCCTGCAGACTTCCAAAATAGCATCCTATGCCAACTCCTTGTTTTCTCCAGGTGAGTGACCCCGTGGCAGCAGAGTTCAGCCTCAACACACAGATGTTCCTGCTGTCCAAGAAGGAGATCTGGCTCTCCGACGGCTCCATGGGCTTTGGAGAGGGCACCGACGCTGCCTTCTCAGACGGTAAGAGCGTTGACCCCAGGTGAACTGAAATAAAGACTTTCCGCTGCTGTGGACTTCTGATTATTAAATTCACATTAAATGTTCCATGCGCCCATATAAGGTTGAAGCCACAGAAATGAAGCAACCCGTTACTTCACCCATTAGGTAACCTTGCAAATTACTGGACCACAGCTCATTTTAAATAGATCTACACAACCTGGGCACCAGTCCATATTGGGTATGTCACACCAATGTCTAACACACGGGAAAGCTGAAAGGCTTAAAAAGTTGCATTAACTTGTACGCCCAATATTATTCTGTACTTGCTTGTTAAAGCACTTTGTAAAAAAAGTATAAATATTGTCTTGCCACACTTTACTCAATGGCCAAGGGCAAGCTAGAGATGCCAAAACTCTTTAAGATTATGAAATAACATTTTGCAGTCAGATTCCACTTCCATTTCCATTTCTCATTATGAAACCTTTTCCTGGCATTCCAGCAAAAATCCAACATGGTAACCCAAAATATATTCATTTATGAAACGTGTGGTAGGTTCAGTACACTAGTTCGTCCTCATATTCTCCTTTGGAGGGACCTGTTAATCCGCCAACTGGAAGAGAGCATTTTATTACCAGTGACAACATTTAAAATGGCATTCACATACCTAAAAATAGAGTACAGCACCATCTAGGGTTAAACTCAGGTCATGCACTTAATGCATTGAGGATTTTATAGACTTTCTGGCAAGCCAAAGAACAAGCATTCAATCATGTTAAGAGCAATTCTAAAAATTCCAAACACAGCATGATAAATACAATACATCAACTCAAAGACTAATGTTATAGTATACGAGTCAAATTGAGAAGTTCCCTGAAGACTTTGGCATCACTCCAATTGTTACATTTGGCCTCTTTAAGAGATCAACCAAACTATTCATCACAGCCACTGGTTAATTGACCATGGCCAACCCCTTTTGTTACACGTCAGGCAAATGACCCGTCTGTTGCAGTTTGGGACAGGAGGAATCATCCTAGAAAAAGCAGGGCTGGCCCACAAACGTATCATGGAACTAGACCCAAGTGGGATATATTGGTACCAGAGCATCATTGTACTATACATCCATGTACTGGTGGATCAGAGCATCATGGTATGGTACAGCAAAACAGGGCTATACCAGCAGAGCATCATGGTGTGGTACAGCAAAACAGGGCTATACCAGCAGAGCATCATGGTATGGTACAGCAAAACAGGGCTATACCAGCAGAGCATCATGGTGTGGTACAGCAAGACAGGGCTATACCAGCAGAGCATCATGGTATGGTACAGCAAGACAGGGCTATACCAGAAGAGCATCATAGTATGCTGTGGGATGCTGACAAGCTTGTCAAAAAGGAACCAAATACTGTTTGGTAGTTTACGTTTCCACAGGTTAGTTATTGCTTTGTCATTGCCGTTTCTTGCCAAATAAATTGTCTATTATGCAACAGTTTCTAAAAAACTTTTGCCACGATTACCAGAGCAGTCATTTCCCGTTACACACACACACACCGACACCCACACCCACTCTGTGGGGGCCACAGGGGGCCCCCCCAGAGTCAAGTCAGGCAGCTTGTCAACACACAACCACAAACTGCACTCAACACACTAAGTTACTGGAAAACCCAATCAAACCCCACTTACAGATTACCTATCACACAAGTCAACACAAAACCACATACACAACACCGCACTGAAGACACAAGCAGCAGTAACTCAACAACATGGTTCACCTGAGGCCAACAGCCCAAACAGATCCAATCATTCTCAATCACTTCATGACAGAATTCAAATTGGGTCGCTTACTGCACCGTCTGCTTGCTGTCGGTCACATTTGTCTGGATGGTTCCAAAAAAAGAATCCAAAGAAGCACCGGCAAGTCCTTTCATTGATTGGTTTGGTCCGTCGGAGGTAGAAATGTAACCAGGCCCCGTGTGTGCACCATAATATAGGGGGTACGGTGACACAGGTGAGCCTAATTAAGAGCTAATGAAAACCGCCACACTGACTGGCTGTGAGAAGCTCGAGAAGAGAGTCAAGACTCAGAAAATGGAACCGCGTATTGATCTCCTTTTGTTTTTTATTTCGGTTGAAATCTACTTAAGGTTACATAGAGCTGAAATTCACGCTCAAGGATACTATTTGCACTAATTTTTATTTCAATATTTAATATTTAAAAAGAACGTATACAGAACTTATACAAAAAAAAAAAAACATACAGTACATATACGTACATCATACAGTGACCCATGTCTGGCTACTTATTATAACGGAACATGGGTCTGACTCATGTTGAGTGAGCAAACTTTTTCTCACTCAAAACGTTGAGTGAGAAAACCCACTCAACCTTATCCAATCTCTCTCCCCCTTTCTCTAACTCTCTGTCTGTCTCCCCCCTCTCTCTCTCATCCCATTCAACGTATGCAGGCTCATCCATCTACGGCCGTGTGATGGTGGACCCCGTCCAGAACCTGGGCGACTCGTTCTCCTGCAGCATCGAGAAGGTGTTCCTCTGCACCGGCGCCGACGGCTACGTGCCTAAGTACAACCCCACCAACAAGGAGTACGGCTGCCTGGCCGACGCCCCCTCCCTGCTGTACCGCTTCAAGATCCTGGTAACCACGCCCTCTGCTCTCCTGCTGCTGTTCAGTCCCCAAGCTTTTTCTTCTTACCTTCTTTTTATTTGGGATGGGTCAACAAACAATCAACAAACCGTACACAGTATGTCTGTATGTCCCTTCCCTCCACCAACATAAACCCATGCATACCTACATGCATGTCTGCATACATAGGCCTAAATGCATGCACATATACAGCACACACTCAGTGTATACACAGTCTCCAAGCGAAGGCTTTCGGTGAGGGCATCCTGCTCAAGGAAGCCTTCAGGTTAAGGATGAGGACATTGGGGATCCAACCCTGTATCTTTTTGCCCGAGAGTCGAACACCGTAGCACCGTACTCTCTCCCTCTCCTCTGTGATTTAGTATACCTACTAGTACTTTATATATAGATTTGATTGGGGATGCATGAGAGTACTCCTAGTAAGGTCTTTATGGTTGATGGATGAGAGTATGTGATGTCTTACAGTTTTGTGTTTCTGTGTTTGCGGGGGATGTGCAGGACAAGGCCCAGCCGGAGACACAGGCGTCTGTGTTTGGTGACGTGTCCTTCCAGGCCACCCTGGCCCAGGACACCCCGGGAGCCATACCCCTGGTCAGGCAGCCCGGCTCGGACGGCTTCACCCTCTCCTCGTCCCCGCTTTTCCAGGTCTGGATGCACACGGACACACACACACCAACACACAAAGACAGATGCATACACACACACACACACACACACACACACACACACACACACACACACACACACACACATACACACACACACACACACACACACACACACACACACACACACACACACACACACACACACACACACACACACACACACACAGCATAGACAGACACACAGACGAAGACAGATACACAGCCAGACAGATACACACCCAGACACACTCACACACATATGGTGTGTTCCTCAATGCCAGACTTCCGAGATAAAAGTCGAAGATCTCCCAGCTTTCTTGCGGCATTTCTCGCCCCCGGGCTGGTTTGCTAAAGAGGCCAATGAGGCTAACAATAAACAACGACTCGCCAATTTCATGACACAATCACAAAGACGAACAGGAACGCTATAAATGCTGAGGAGTCAGGAACACACCAATAGACAAAAACACACACACAAACACACGCATACACCCCCACACAAAGACGGATACACACACACACACACACACACACACACACACACACACACACACACACACACACACACACACACACACACACACACACACACACACACACACACAAATCGCATTGATAAACATACAAACATGAAGACAGATACACACACTCACACTTACACACACACAGATACGTACACAGATACGTACAAGCCTTCAGACACAAACACAACCCCGCCCCCCAGCCCCAGACATCTGACCCTTATCCTCCCGGGTTCCCCTGCAGGTGGCCGCCGGTCGCGAGTGGTTCATCCACACCATCTACACCGTCCGCTCCCGGGACAACGCCAACCGCAACAAACGCGGGGTGGAGTACCTGCACCACAGCATGTCCCACGTGGACCCCCCCGCCGAGACCCCCCAGGAAGCCCGCCGCAGCCGGCGCTCCGCAGCCGCCGCCTCCTCCTCCCTGGGTCCCGCGGACGGCGCCCAGGACATCGGGGCGGAGAAGAGCCGCGGCACCAACATCCAGCACATCGCCCTGGAGCGCGCCGACCGCGCGGTGGTGAGCCAGCGGCAGCCCGGCCGCGACTCCCTCGTGGTGGAGCGGCCCCGCTCGGAGAGCTCCGGCCGGGAGTCCCCGCTGGACTCCTCCACCCTGCCCACACTGGTGGGGCTGGCGGGCCTGCTGCTGCTCGTGTGCCTCATCGCCGTGCTGGTGCTGCTGCTGCTGAGGCGCAAGAGACGGCAGAGGAAGGAGAAGAGCAACGGACAGTCGGCCGCCTACGCCACCTCCTCGTCCGCAGCCTACAGCGGCTTCACCCCCGGGAGGTCGGCGGGCGGGTGGAGCGGCTCGGACAGCTCCGAGGTGTAAGGCGGTGGAGGGCAGGTGGGGTTGTAAGCGACCCTGACCCCTTCCCCCCCCCCACTGACCCCCCCCCCCCCCCCCCCTAACGCACACAGAACCCTCCCCACACCCCCTTCAACAAACTCTTTATCACCACCACCAACATGGTGCCTTCCAAGCCCAGCTCTCCTAGCACTGAAGCCCAGTTAGTCCACCAACACCTCCTTTATTTACTTCCACCCCAGAGTAAGACTAAGGCACCTTGCCAGGGGGGGGGGGGGAAGCGTTACAGTTGAAACATTACTTCTGCGTCGTATAGCAGCTGTAGGTGTGTCTCCGGAGACCACGCTGCTATTGGGCACAGGGTTCGAATTCAACCTTATGCGCTGAGCTATTGATGTCCTGTGAACTGCTACTGTAAGATGGTCTTTCTGCTCCGTTTTTATGATTTTACTGCTGTGGATGAAAGGAGATGGGGAAGAGCCCTCTAATATATTATTTGCCTGCTTCTTTGTTATATTGTGATTTGAGGCTTGTGAATCGTGTTTGAAATTTACATTGATGTACAGCAGTCGAAGTGAGACGCTGTCTGTTTCGATTCAGTTAAAGGTATTATTTTTAAGGAAATTAGATTACCCAGTGGTTTTATATTAATGTGATGTGTCGATGAATGTGTATTTGAGAAAAATGAATGTTGAAGCTGACTCGGTGAATGGAATTGTACATTTTATAATAATTGACTGCTTCGTAAAGCCTCCCTTGCCCCTTTGGCCACTTACTACCGAGATGGTGCTAATCGAAAGGGGTTGGAATTTCCATTTATTTCTTTGAATGCAATCCTCCCCTTATTTTTCCACATTTGATTGGAAACCCACAAATGTTTAGATAGCAATACAGGAAGATGTTTGTGGTATTTTTACACTCTGGTCAACCTTGAAATTGATATATTTTTATGATGTCCTAAGAAAATAGTTTTGAAATAATAAAGTCAATCATCTTTTTTCCACCAAAATTTGTCCTTTCATAAATGGTTAACTTGTATTTTGTGATGATTCAAATGTGCATTTGGATGTATATCAATTGCCCAAAGCAAATGTACTTTTTACAACAAGAGATCTTGATTCTTTCAAAGAAAACATTTACACTTTCTTTAAATATAAAATGGGGAAGTTTATTAGTGACATTGAAAAAGACACCTTCTACTTCACATATACCAAAGTATGGGAACGAGTGATTCTTTTAGACATAAAGATACATAATCCTTGCAATCAATGGAATGTGGCATAACCAACAACATAAATACATTTATCTGAACAAACTCAAGTACTAGCAAAAATATCGTTGCAACCAGAACTATCCAGCTGCAATACTGAAGTCACCAAAAAGGCAGGCCTGAAAACTATTTTATAATAACCTTCTACAACCAAACCAACTCTAGTTGGGAAATCTTCAGTCCAATTGGAGGTTGTATACATTACAAAGGTCACACACCTGCAACGGATATGAACAGACTAAGGGAACTAGGACTACTATGGTGGAGCTAGTTGCTTTTATTCGTCACGATATACGTGCTGTACACTAAAAGGTTGTAGAGACCTGTACACCAACAGGGTCAAGGCCTGTACACCAACACGGTCAACTCTACAACTTCAATTTCTTCCTGCGACCGCGGCCGTCTGGGTTTCCATCCGACTTGCGTTTCTGGGCCTTTAGGGACAGAAGAAAATAGTTAATTTGTAGTTTTTGTAATCAAGGTTAAGGATTAAAGTCAATATGCTCATAATTTCAGCTAGATCATAGCCTAAAATAACCTGGACATACCTGTAGCCAATGCTGTTTGATTGTGATTCAAATAATGTTATCAATAAAATCCTCTTTGTTTACAAGAATCTTACATAAACACCCCTAAACCACTCCAACACATTCAAACCACGCAGCCCATCTGGTTCATATCAGAGTTGAACAGCCAGTTTACGTTTTCTCACCCTACTAACTAGAAGTGGCTAAACCTCAAACATTGATGAACTGTCATTTGTCAGATGGAATTCTACTCTGCATGACTTAATATTCTTCTCCATGGCCAGTTTCTTGCTGATGGTTGACAAGGAGCTCCCATAATAACTTACAGAGGCGGACTTCGGACCCCTCTTCTTCTTCTCAGCCTTCTCCCTCTCCTCCAGCTCCATGTTCTCTCGCTCTATCAGCGTGATCAACGTGTTGCATCTCCTCTGGAGTTCCTGTGGACAACCAAAGAGCCATCAGGACAGCAAGACAAAAACCTTCACCAAAGCCGAATCTGGAGTAGCTATAAGGGATCAAAATCGTGCTTTGGGGCAAAAAAAAACAAAAAAACACAGTATTTCCATCCGTTGTGAAAACAATCCAATTATAAAATGACATCATGGCAGAAAGATGTCTGCATCATCAGTAGTCTTGTTATAATAGCCGCTTACGAAAAACCACCCCACCCTACAGACATTGATGTCACAGACGTGTCCAGTCAGTGCTGAGCCATGATGGGTCAGAGCTCCCTACCATGGCAGTCCTGGACTTGAGGAACCAGTCGAAGCGGAACTGCGGGGAGTTGCGGATGCACTGGCGCAGCTCGTCGTACACGCTCTCCTTGTCGAAGCCCAGCTTGTGCAGCATGCAGATGAGGAAGCGGTCCTCCTCCTCCGTGTAGTTCTTGCCCTTGTTGGTGCCGTAGGAGATGCGCAGCTGGTGGAAGGGCGCCTTGTAGCGGCCGATCTGGACCAACGCATGAGGAGACGTGTTCAGCGGTTGTCAACGTGGAGCATTAAAAGACCCATGAGGATTAGAAGATTCCCTTTAGAGGCCATTATTGGTTACATTTGAAGGAAAATAAGGGGTTTCAATATTTCAATAATGCCAGTAGTTTTTTTTTATCATTCTCAATGAAGGTTATTCAAGACAGGAAACGCTGAGCAGGAAATGGCCCCAACAGCCCCAGGCGGCTACCTTGGAGTCCAAAGCCTTCTTGATGCTGATCCTCCTCTGGATCCTGGCCTCTCCTCTCTCGATCTGGGCCATGATCTTCTCAATGTCCTGCAGCTCGTTGCAGCGCTCCCAGAACACCGCTGGAACCGAGACACAAGCCAACGTCAAGACAATCCTCAAACACCACTTCAATTATTAAGACTATTCCTATGACGTTAAATATACAGGATTTTCCCCACAACAAATCGAAGCTGGTCAATTACCAGAATACTCCATCACTTCTTCTGGCGTCTTGCCCTCCACTTCTCGGGCGATGTTCTCAATGTCGTCCCGCCCCCACTTCTCGTTGGCCTTGATGAACTGGTTGAAGTCCCGCTTGTTCCAAATGGTGAAACCCTGCAAAGCAAGCAAGCGTTAACAAAGAGTTTAAGACAATTCCACCATACTTTAATCATGTTGATGGTCAATCAGTATATCGCCTGTGACCAGCGTGGCCGAGAGGCGTACCTGGGAGAGGAGGTTCTCCTTCTCCTCCAGCTCCTCCTCTGTGAGGGCCTCAGCCTCGTCGATCTTGGCCTGCTCCTCCTTCTGGTGCTGGGCTGAGTTGGGAACCTCTGGGTTCCGGGGCACCTTGAGAGGGGAACCAGGGCGACACGCATGCAAGCATAAGGTAGCGTCCAACGTTGACCACCGATGTTAACAGTGTAGAGCTCAACACATTCCCTTTAACAACAAGATGAATTTGGCTGCTACCTTATAGCCAATGGTCTTCCTGTAGAACAGGATCTCCTTCTCCAGGAGCTCAAACAGACGAGGGGGGAAGAACTGGAAGTCCTGCACGTTGGGTTGCTTTGGCGGACGAGGAGCCTACACAGCAAAACATAAAGGGGATGGTAAATATATGTAGATTACGATGCGGCTTGGGTCGGGTCTTCTTGTGGCCTGTACCGTGGCCTGTGTCGAGCAATGGGGGGGCTACCTTGGGGGCTTTGGGCTCACTGACGCGCAGGGCTTCCCTGAAGTAGGCGTCCACTGCGTAGTTGGCCTTGCGCTCTCTCTTGGGAGGCTCGATCCAGTTGGTGATCACCTTAACAGAGAACCCAGAGAATGATGTACAAATACAATTTCATCATAATAATAATAATAAAAAAAAGAGATTTGTAGTGGAAGATGGTGGAAGATTTGATGATCTGATTTCTCTGAGGCAGCAAACACAATCCAATTACTCCTTAATTAAACAGCGGCGTTCTGGACCATTTGAAGCTTCCTACAATTCCTTGTGGGAATTGTAGGAAGCTTCCGTGCTCAATTTTGAAGATCAGGTGCTTTCAGGAATCCGAGATCTTATATTCTACATATTGTCAGTGGATGCTTTGGGGGCTCATAGCCATTGCTTTAAAAGTTTTCAGAAGGATTAAAAGTAATTCTCTGGCGCCCTTTACCTTCTTCTTCTCCCTGTAATCCTCTCCCTCAAATGTGTACACGCTGCTGTTCTCCGTGTCCATAGTGAAGTTTTTCAGGGAGCTCTCGCCCATGGTGGCCATCTTCTCCTTCATCTCCATCGTCTACGAGACATCAATAAAGTCAGCAAAACACAAGACTTACTCTTCTAGCTGGGAACAGGGGTTACTAGGGGGTTAAGAACAAAGATGGCCAATAGGTGAAAAAGGCCCATGGCTAAAAGCTGATCCCACCTTCCTCTCGCCCTTCTCCAGCAGAGCGTCGATGTCGTCGTCGGTGATCTCGCTCTCCCTGGAGGCGAACACGTGGGTGGCCCCGTGGCGGATGATGGACAGCATCTCATCCTTGCCCAGTTTGCTGGCATTTGGGTCAACCAGGCGACCTGAAATGGGAAGAACCAAGGGCATCTTATGTCAATGAAAATAGTAGGCTTCCCGCGTTGAGGAACGCGCAAATAATGTTAAAACAACAAAAACAACACTGTTGCCTCCAATTTGAGATTTCGAAAAAGAGAATTCCCAAAAAGGAACGATCACATAAGCAAATCCATATTGAATATCCAAGCATTTCTCCCATGCATCAGGCATGAAAACGGGTCAGGGGTGAAAAAGGTGAGAAGGATATTATCCCTCTAGGGGGGTCCGGGGTATCCATGCAACTAACGATTATTTTAATAATCGATTAATCGATGAATCGGATAGAAAAAAAAAAAAAAAAAATTGGAATTGCCGCATCTTTATTCAAAAACTGAATTATTACTTCAAATTCACAGTGCAGACTGAAATGTAAAAACACCAGGTTATTGCTCCAACGTCCCGGAACTATTAAAAGTAATATTAAATAATAAAAAGATTAAGAAAACATAACTGGGATAACACAAAAAAGAAACATACAATGTATGATATACTTTTATATGTATATAAGGGATGTCCATGGTTAACCGGTCAAACCTATTGATACCATTTTCGAGACTCCTTGAAATAGAACTTGTAATATTGCTTTAATTGCTGATAAGATGATGATAGTTCAAGATAGGACATTAAGCAGGTCATAATTAATTCTATCTTTACTATCTATTTTATATTACTGGGAAAACAAGTCTTCACCAAAATCTCATTTTTTTTTTTTTCTGCTGCATTTGAACGCATCAATCGTATTTCTGAGCCGACCTGAACACATCACATTTGACACTGTTTGTGACCATTGGTTAGTTGTTTTTTATAAGCTAACTATCTCTATATCCTGCTGATTTTAACATGGATTTAAAAACTGCATTACTATTTTTAACTGACGGGACTTTCTACACCGTCCGGTTGTGTGATTACTACCGCTGCTTTGAATGACTGTTGATGCACGCGGTGCCGACTCCGAGCCCGTCTGCACAACGTCTGCAGCAGCAGCAGCTGACAGAATTTTCGGTTGGACCACTAGACGGATACTGAGTTGAAGGAGTTTTTTTTAACCTAAAGACAGTGAAGGTACAACACTTTTATGTAGGCCTACAGTCCAGTTTTAAGATATGACGAATACAAGCTGTGGTCGCTCACACTGAAGCTCGCTGTGGGCGTGCATGAACCGTGAACCAACCTTGCGGCGGCGGCTGGCTGTAAACAGTGCTGCGCCTATGAGTAACTTATTAATCGCGCGACACAACGACATTTAGTAATCGATTTTTTTCGATTTTATCGATTCGTTGTTGCAGCCCTAGTTAAAATGGTAATTTCAATCACTCGTATTACTGCAATACCTTACTGCGTCCGTATCTCTGCCTATGTACACAAATGTATTGTATTCGTGTGCAGCACTTTGGTCAACTACTGTTGTTTTAAATGTGCTATATAAATTAACTTGACTATGGCCTATAGCCTACTTATTTTGGAGCGCCTGGTCCTCTGCCAATGCTACCGCGACAACAGCTTTCCGGGTCCATGTTTTCCTCCAACGACCGAGCGAAATAATAAAACGCTTGAAGTGTGGGCGTGGCGTCAGATCCGAGATCCGAGTCGGTTCGCAGAGAATACTCGAACGCAGCATAAGTACAGCACTTTACGGAGGACTATAAACTGGCCGGCCTCTGAACCTACCCCCCCCCCCCCCCCATAAATATTTTTTCATCGAATCTACACGATTCACGGAGGTCACCTATTTTGGTTTCAAAACGGCGAATTTCGCCGAAAGGTGAGTAATTTTCATGCCTGATGCATACATCTAATTCATTTACATGGCAACCATGTTAAGACAAGAAAGCGTCCACCTCCAGACGGACGGAGCAGGAGGAGGGGCTACCTTGCTGGATGACGATGGAGTCTAGCCGTAGTTTCATCTCGGCCCTCTCCACGATCCTCTCCTCCACCGTGTTCTCCGTGATGAAGCGGAACACACGCACCTGCTTCTGCTGGCCAATCCTGTGGGCTCGGTCCTGGGGGGGGTGGCGGGGTTTAAGCAAACAAACAAGACGTGAGAACCCCTGTGGCAGGAATTTTTCGTTGGAGACACTAGAACGAGACTCTTTGTAACCTTCATAGAATTAACAAAAAACAAGGGGAGGAATGAGTTCCAGTCGTCACGGTGATGCGGCTACTGACCATGGCCTGCAGGTCCACCTGGGGGTTCCAGTCCGAGTCGTAGAGGATGACCACGTCGGCCGTGGCCAGGTTGATGCCCAGGCCTCCGGCCCTTGTGGACAGCATGAAGATGAACTTGCTGCTGTTGGGCTCGTTGTACGCGTTGATGGAGATCTGGAAACCGACAGGGATTCAGTCAAAGCAAAGGGAATCGCCAGTTAGTGTTGGTGAATTTTAGGACGGGTGGCTTTGATGAGCAGGTAGGGGTTAAGCATCTTGCCCAAGGAGGCTTACAAGTAGACTAGTCACTAGAGGGTACGAACAGAGTCAAACACCCTAACCCAATGGTATAATCCCAGTCCAGTAGTGTTGTCGGCCCCCCACTGCATATGAGAGTCTAGTGGCGCATTTCCACCGGCGGGTGCGGGTCGGTGGGCAAAAGTGCGGCACGGATCGCGTTTTCACCGTCAAAAGTGGGCGTGACCTGGACTGAGCCGTACTCATCGCGCTTTGTTTATTGAAGAAAATGTGGCGCAAAAGTTTGCCGTCCTTCTAAAACAACCCACATTGTTGCGCATTCTTCTTTCACCTTGGATTTGTTAGCAGGCTACACTGTTTCGGGCTGCTATGAGGTCCCGATGCCTACGTAGCTGCCACGGCTACCTCCGAACGACTTAAACCCCGCCCTACCATAAGGGTACTGTCGGCGGTGGAAACGCGAGCCGTAACCGAGCTGGGCTACACCGGACCCTCACTACTCCACCATGCCGCAGCGAACCGACCCGTTCCCGCCGATGGAAGGGCGCCATAGGCGTTGCGGAGCCTGGGTGCAGGTGTCTTACCTGTCTGTCCTCATGAGGAGTCTGACCGTCCAGGCGGCAGTAGTTATAGTTCCTCCACATGCAGTAGTCCTCCAAGATGTCCAGCATCCTGGTCATCTGGCTGAAGATTAGGATACGGGAACCTGGAAGACCAACCGGAAGAGAGCGGTTAAACAGCCAGTAGTTTACGGAGAGCAACGTACAGTACATTGTGTACAAAACATGTCATATAGTCATTTAGCAGACGCTTCTATCCCAAAAATGACAGGCAGTGAATTTAAACCTTTCTTAAGGTTCCCTAAAGGCAGATGTTTTCTACCCACCCTGTTCCATCATCTAGTCACGTTCTACCCACCCTGTTCCTTCATCTGATCACGTTCTACCCACCCTGTTCCTTCATCCAGTCACGTTCTACCCACCCTGTTCCTTCATCTAGTCACGTTCTACCCACCCTGTTCCTTCATCTGGTCACGTTCTACCCACCCTGTTCCTTCATCTGAAGGTGTTCTACCCTCCCTGTTCCTTCATCTGGTCACGTTCTACCCACCTTGTTCCTTCATCTTGGGCAGCAGCTTGTCCAGCACCATCATCTTGCCACTGTTGACCGCCAGGTGGAGGTCTGTGGTGTAGGGCGGGCCTGGCTCGGCCCCGTCGAACAGGTAGGGGTGGTTGCAGCACTTCCTCAGCTGCATCAGCACGTTCAGCAGGCGCATCTTGTCCATCTTTCCGGCAGAGTTCAGGATGTCGATGTCCTTCATGAGGATCTTGGTGTACCTGCGAGGGTCACGGTGTGTGTGTGGTTAACTTCTAGTCATATGGCTCTTCGAACAGCTCGTCAGCTAAAGCCAGGGCAGCGATGGACTGAAAGGGTGCGGACACTTACCACTCTCTCTGCATCTTGCTCAGGCCGACGTACATCTTGATCTCCTTCTTGGGAAGCAGAGACTTCTCCACGTCGGCTTTGATACGCCGCAGTAAGAAGGGCCGGAGCACCTGCAGTGCGAAGACAAGCACAGTGTGAGCTGGAGGTTCCCCTGAGGACCCCCTGTCAGAGATCGCACTAGGAAGCACGGGGATTTGCATTTAGAATTGTGTAATGGGGGAACATCATTACTTACAGTGTGAAGACGTTCAACCAACTTCGTATCACCCAGGCAGTTGTTGGTGTCGAACCAGGAGTCAAAGTCCTAAAGCAACAAAACAACCAGTTACAAAGATGTTAACACGGCAAAGATACCACAGTGAAATTATTTTTCCCCGATGGGGATTGGTCATATATACACAAACAAGAGGTCATGTGTAGCATGTTACCTCTGAGGAGTTGAAGACGTCGGGGAGCAGGAAGTTGAGCAGAGCCCACAGCTCGTGGAGGTTGTTCTGCAGGGGTGTTCCAGTCAGCAGGAGGCGGTTGGTGGTCTTAAACTCACGCACAATCTCTGAAAGCTGTTGAAACATACAGAAATTAACAGAGTGCCCTTGCTTTGGAAGCACATCAGATGGCTGGTGCCGTTCTGACTTCTCGAGCACACTTTGTGGATAGCTTTTTTCGGGTATCAAGGAGGCTTTGCTCATTTGTAGAAGGTTTGAATGCTTGAAGGGTTTTTCCTGACCTTGGACTTCTCGTTCTTGATCCTGTGGGCCTCGTCAATGACCAGGTACCGCCAGTTGAACTTCTTGAAGACCGCCTTCTCGATGATGAGCATCTCATAGGAAGTGACGCACACGTCCCACTCCCCTGGCAGAAGGACATCTCTGATCAGGGCATTCTGAGATGGAAAATATTGAACATTAGTCTTCATGGTACCCCTAGGCATTCAGTTGAAGACATGAGAAACATGGAATAGTTGTGCACATGACAAACAACATCAATTGACAGTTTAAATAATTACAAAGCAGAAGCAGAAAGAGAGGTTATCATGTTGAATGAATTAGATCCATTATACGAGACTGTTTGACAATGAAGACTCATCGAACAGTCAACCGAACTAGAGACCAGCCGGCTTTAGGGAAAGCTTACCCTCTGTTCCCGGTCTCCGATGAGGCAGACGGCACGGAGCGATGGGACCCAGCGCTTGAACTCGTTCATCCAATTGTACAGCGTGGACTTGGGCACCAGCACCATGTGGGGGCCGGGGATGCTTCTGTAGTGCTTCATGTAGCCAAGCAGGGAGATGGTCTGCAGAGTCTTCCCTAATCCCTGTGGACAGAGGTACACGGTAAACTTCTAACACCCAACGTCGGCGAGATGCGTTTGGACAGCGATGTGGGGGTGCAGTGGGTACCATCTCATCAGCAAGGATGCCGTTGATTCCGTTTTCGTACAGAGAGATGAGCCAGTTCAGACCGCGGACCTGGTAATCTCTCATTTTACCCCCCTTTACATCTGAACGAGGACGAGAGAGAGAACCCATCGAACGTCAGATCATTACTCTTCTATGCAGACTGTCTGCAAGGGCTCAATGGTTCTATGGTCAGGGTTTGTGCTTACAGGAGGGAGAGTCGTCGAAGCGAGTGCACACGGTGGTGGTCTTGTTGCTCTCACTCAGAAGCTCCTCGTCCTCCTCCTGTTCGGTGCGACGATGCCGGTTGCTGTTCAGAATAAGAAATTAAATTCAGTTAAGAATTGAGCGAGGAAAGTCTGGGGGAAAATAAATAAATGTGAAAAGATGTGTTTGACTATAATTATACTAGACTATAACTACAAAAGTCATGTAGTCACACATTTTAAGTTATCTTTACATTTTATTTTATCATTGTGTGGTATGTGTAACATCGTGTCATGTTGTGGTGCCAGCACAGACAGACAGATTATTTTTTTCCATGTAGAAGAAAGAAAGGTTGCGTATCTCTTAAGTTTCATCACCTGTTGTCTATTTCGCCTCTCTGTCTGGTCATGAAATTGTTTTGAAGAGAAAAGCGAGAGAATTAATGGTGTACGGAAACAATCGGGTTGCAAGTCGATGCAATGCCTGCCAATGTGTCAGTGATTGCAGCCATGCGGCTTTGCGCCCCAATCAGTATTGCCGTAAACTGATCCTGAAGATAGTGCAGGGTATCCGAACCTGGACTCACGTGCATATTGGTTAGTAAAAAAAACGGAAAAGTCAGATTAAACATAAGTGTAAATGACTTTCTATGGTCAACTTACTCTCCTACAGATAGGAGGTTTTGTTTCTCATCTTTCTTGACGCGGGGGCGCCCAGGCTTCATCTTCAGTGGAGAGGTCGGAGTCTTTTGCGCTGCTGGTTGAATGAAGTGAGCAAACACCTCTGTTTGCTTCAGCAGGTATTCAAATCTGTTGGTTCGATCTGTTAGCTATAAATGAATGACAAATTATTAATTTGTTTAGAATGGACTCAAGTCAGATTTTCGAACCAATCATTAAAAAGGGAGAGTTGAGAATATATTACCACTTTCTCTTCATAGGCAGGTAGCCCTTCCGTCGGTTGTGATGATGAGGCATCTTGAGCATCCTGCCCAGCCTCTGATGACGACGACTCTTTACCTGCATCTGGAGAGTCGGACTTTGCCTATACAGGAAAATAGTTAGGGTAAAGTCGTGTTTTCCAGTGACCAACGGCCCCTCTTTGTTTCCCAATTTACGTGAAGTTACGTCCGTAAAAGTTCATTAGCAACAGTGGGCTGTCAAATTTCGGAACATAAAGTGCGTGCAGCGGATGAATACATGACAGCGGCAAGTTGACTTGAGCTTTTCTTTCCGAACTCCCGGTGCTCAGCTAAAGTGAACGCTTGAAAACAAAAGGCATGGTTGCTTAGGGCTGCTTCATAGGTGAAACAGCGAAGACAATCTTATCACTCAGCCATTCAATGTAAAAGACGACTTGGGAAGAACAGAGGCATTTAACATGGCACGATGACTAAAGAGCAATCTGATCGCAAGTTAAACAAGTTCACGGCAGTATTGTTGGTCCGAACAATCCCGTGTGGTTAGCTGCGGAAGAGTGTATGCTAGCTGTAGCTAACCATCTTGGCCGCTGTATCTGGCCAAACCGAAGATTTTAAACGAACATTATGCTATTTGGTGTGGTTGAATCGAGATTATACAACCACTACTATTTCAGTTCATGCTTGATATACATTACCAATAACATATTTCAAAATGATCTTACCTCGGCTGGTGCGGGTTCTTCAAGTTTCAGTTCAGTCGGTTCTTCCCGCTGTTCCACGCCGCTTGGACTCTCCGACATTGTTCTTGAATTACCACCGCGAATCGGTGATTTAACGCGTTTATAGAATTAGGATGTGGTTCTTGTAATGTCGCAATGTGACTCTCCCAACCTCGTGTGATTTGATGGGAAATATCCAATTGTTGATAATGAAAGACAACAATCACCAGCAGCACATTGGCGCGGTTGCTAGACCTTTCTTCAACACCCGCGTTCACTACGTAACGCTACCCTATCGCGAGAGTTGTTCGTAGCGAGATTGGAAGAAGGCCGAAATGTTTAACGTATGCATTCATACTACATATATAATATATTGAATATGAAATAATATCTACTATGATGCTAAATATTATATCATAAATTACATATTAATTTTCTGGTGAGATGCATACCAGGTATATTAATGTACACAATATCGAGTAAACGATGCGTGTATAAATATATTATTACAGTGTTGACATTGAAATATTAGGTAAACATTCAAATGCCATTGATAGGTATTGTATATTGCGATTACAGTAAAAAAAAATAAAGAGGAAAAAGAAGAGGCAGCAAAACCGGATAGCGCCGAGGGGTCCTAGTGGGACGCCTGCCATTGAGAGTGACGTCAGAACACCGCTCATCAGCTGATTGAATCAAAGCAGCGTTCATAACGTTTGATTATAGCTGTCAGAGGACCAAGCACCACTCCTGGCAATTCGGGATATTCAGATCGTATATAATTGTCATGAGTCAGTTGGGTATGTACACTATGTGTTGGATCTTTATCGTGTTGAAGCTCAGCAGCGTTTATGCTAAGTCAGAGGCACTTGGTATTTGGTTGGGCCCGTTCTGCTGCTTTGTTCACATTAGCCAACAACAATACACACTCTCGTAGAAGCAACCGGTCAATTTGTTATTAAAAGGAGAAGTGTGACAATTGTGTCATTCGATGATTGTTAACTTTATACTGACAACTCTATATCATATTATGTTGCCAAGTAACCTGTAGCTAGCCCTAAACCTGCTAGCTCCTCGTCACCCAGCTAAGCGTTAGCATAGCGAGTTGTTTTCATGGAGAGGAATGAGAGGCGGGTGGTGTTGTTTACATCAACAATGTGTCATATCGTGGTTTTTGTGTTTTTATGCTTATTTCTGGCCCATATCTTAGCTCTACAAGCTAGTATATTGTAACATATCTTCTAGCATGTTAGCCAAAAGCGACCAAGACAATTTTCACATTACTGTGACCTCTTAGTCGCAATTCCCTCCACGAAGAGCCCTATACCTGAAAATATAACTCTTATCTGCTTTTATTTAATGGTGATAAACTCAACAATGTTGCAACTCTACGGAGAGCTTGGGTCGTCCTCTTTCTTTATATCTGCATTCTGCACGCCTTTGGTTTCCCAAAACATCGACGTTTGTCGTGTATGATAAACTTTCTCTCAAGAAGTTTGTGACTTGTTCATTCACTTCCAAACACTGTCATTTTTTACATTTGTGTTCGTCTGTTGTAGCCAAAAAACAATATCGATAGTCATGAAAAGGAATCTGCTTATGTCCTATTGTTCGTCTCTGATTATACTTAATTTACTTATTTAACTCTACATTACAGATTTGTCAGCATGGATAAGATTTTGGAGGCCCTCGTCTGCTCCAACCACACTGTCCCAGTAAAGAAGGCCATCGTGAAGAAGGTAGTAGAGGCAGCAGAAAAGGAGGTCACGTCGGAGCAATGCAAAGCCCTTTTTACCCTCACAGCCCGCCTCATCCTTCTGGGAGAGGATGCCTTCCAGAAACAGGTGGGCTTCCAGGTGATGGAGGCTTACGCCCGTTATCACCGCACAGAGTTCCAGCTCTTCTTCACTAAAGACTATGTCCTGGGCCTGCTGCAGCAGGGCTATGACCGACTGGAGTGTAAAGATCCAGCCATCATCGATTACATCCACTGCTGCCTGAGGCTGCTCATCAGCTGTCCCTCCGTGCTGGAGATCTTCGCTGTCCTCCAAGTGGAGCTCTTGAGGATGGTGTGTGAGCGACCCAAGCCCGCCCTGTGTGCCCGCATCAGCACGTTGCTCTCAGATTTTGTCCAGTGCATCCCAAGGGAGAAGTCTGCTGTGTTGTTCTGCCAGCAGCTGGTCAGGACCATCAGCTATTTCCACTGCCCGGCAAGTCAGGAGCGGGAGCTTAGGGAGTATGTGGGTCAGGTGACCAAGGTTAGCACACTGCTGCAGAACATCTGGAAAGCAGAGCCGGCTACGCTGCTACCCTCGCTACAGGAGGTGTTCGCCATCATATCATCCACCGGTAAATAGCATTCATTCATGCATATATTTTGAAAGGGGGAACATTTCAGATTTTGGTCTTTAGGGCTTAGTTGTTGAAATGTTGAAAATGTGTTATTAGGAATATTTGTAGTTATTGTGTAATGCTCTGATTATTATAAAAATGCTCTGTGTAACCCTTGAACGAGATAGCCTATTATTTGAACTGAATATGACATTTTAAGAAGAATATGTAAGGGATAATGAATAGAACGCCGGTCATTGCTGGGAAGATAAGACCCAACAGGGATAACCGGACACCGACGCGAAGCGGAGGTGTCTTGCTTCGCCATGAAGGGGCTTATTTTCGATAATGACCTGCAAGGTTCTATACATTATCCAGCTTATTACACGGCTACTTGCCGAAACAAAAAAAGAACTTCACACGGTGTGTCTTTTTACAATTTATTTGTTACCAGCATTCGTAGTGTTGATCAGCAAAGAAATAGTCTGCAAAAGACGTTGACGTCGGTTAGCAACTAAGTACGCCCGGGTTGATAAGTCACCAGACTACTTGTGGAGTGATACGAAAGGCGGCAAAAAATGTCCTTGACAGCGATCAATTGAACTAGGCAACGGTGAATTATCAAATATAATTCACAGCCGGAAGTTGTGAAGGGCCCGTGAACGGAGCGTTCCACGGCATTGAGAAGAGCCACGTAATGATTCTTAATAACATGCACAGAAAGACATAATTCCGTTATTGTTTGTATTACATGTCAATATTCAATCCTTTTTATCCCTTGAAATTCAAAAAAAAATTGTTCAAGATTCAATGATGGGAAACTATATTCACGGCTTGTTTCTGCATTGCTTCCAGATCCCTCCTTTGACCCGGCGATTTCCCTGGCCAGTCTTGTGCAGCATATCCCCCTGCAGATGATCACTGTGCTCATCAAGAGCCTCACCACTGACCAGAATGTCAAGGATGCAAGCATGACCAAGGCCCTCTGCAGGTTGGTAGGATACGTGCTACAATGACAGCAGGATCTGGTTGTGGTGGGGGGGAATTTTGCATCGTGTCAATTGTTTGTCTTAACTGTTCAAGGCTGAAGAGTCATCCGAACGTGTAACAATTAGGCTAATTTAATTGAGTTATTAACATACAACAAACATACAACAACTTACGACAAATATACAATAATTTGAGGTCTCAGATGGGAGTTGGCCCTGCGTCTCTCTTAGATCTCCACAAGGAGAAGTCCAATGCATTGGCAAAAGCATGGACTTCTTATACAGTGGCAGTCACGTCTCAGGAATGCTGAGAACAGCTCTACTCCCCACATGATGACGTATCATCGTCATCAGCTAAGCCCTGTTTCCCACTCCTTGTGCGGTCCAGCCACCCTACCTGTTCCTAGAGTTATGTAACGTCTATATCCACCAATGTAGATTGTGTGTCAACAATCTATTTATTAGTAGACTGATATAATGGTTAGATGGTTGATGCTGGGTATTTTCTTTCAATGTATGATGGGTAATTCAATTCCCGTTCCCTTATGTTGTAAATTTCAAATACTCTCTCCTGTCAATTTTGTGTGTTCCAGAATGATAGACTGGCTCTCGTGGCCCCTGGCTCAACACATTGACACCTGGGTGATTGCTCTGCTCAAAGGACTGGCTGCAGTACAGAAGTTCACCATCCTCATAGACGTCACCCTGCTGAAGATCGAGCTGGTGTGTATCTATTTTCAGGCATATATTTATAGATTCATTTATGCGTCTTTTACTATAGCAAAGTTGACGACACAGATCCTTAGGATTAATGATATATATTATTAAACCAACCAAGAAATGTTGTTTGGTGATATCAACACAAAAAACACCTAAATAAGTTGTTATTTTCAACTAAACATCGTGTATTCCCCCTCATGCTACCCGCAGGTGTTGAACCGGCTGTGGTATCCCATCGTACGGCAAGGGGCCTTGGTGGTTCTCTCCCACATGCTGCTCAGCTTCCAGCACTCTCCTGAAGCCTTCCATCTGGTGAGGGGGCCTGCTGCTCTCCTTCACGTTGTTAATGCTGGGTAGCATCAACAGTATTATTCTCGCTTTAACATAATTAACTCTGATCTGTTAAGTTATTCAAGCCAGTTGAAGGGACTGGCAAAATATGATATTGATGCACCAATTTGGAAAATAAAGACACATATTTATTTATTTATTTTTTTTCTTTAACTCGTCTCCCTAAATGTTGAGTTTAGTGTTTAGTGGTACTAAATGCATAACTAGTACCAAACAGTGAATTCATGGTCCACTTCCAGCCAACATGTTCTTTCCTCTGTCTGGTCCCAGGTGGTTCCCCACGTGGTAAACCTGGTACAGACCATACGTGCCGATGGTCTGTCCACCAGCAAGGCCTTCCTGCTGCAGCTCACCGAGCTCATCCACTGCATGATGTACCAGTACTCTGGCTTCCCTGATCTCTATGACAACATACTGGAGGCCATCAAGGTAAACCACAACACAACTGAACAAACAATATAAATACTTACAATAGTCACTGTTACAATTATTAGCAGATGCTTTTAAACAAATCGACCTAGCGGGAGTTGGTGCTAGATGTTGTAGCGTAAAGGCATCTTGGTCAAGGCTTACTTTCGGTCAAACACCCTAACCACTTCCTGATTATCATGCCTAAAAAAACAAGGATGTTGGCCTTATTGGCAAGATAATACAGGCGTAAACACTTTGACATTGTTAAGTCCATTAGTGATGTACAGCACCCCACATGTCCTAGCTTACCCAGTGTCTAGAAATGCACTTTGCTGGGGCTAAACTTGAATTCTGTTTAATTGATCAGGCAAAGACATTGTGAGCTGCAATTGGGTTGAATAGGAGAGTTTATTTTTAAAACGCTGTAGAATTATCCATGAGTATCAAATATTAAACTTGACCTTAATCACGGCATATTCATTCTTCACAATGTTCCTATGGTGTGAAATCAGTCATTTCTCAAGAGAGTGCACACATCTTTTCTAGTAGGCCAGCAGCCTACTAAATCAAGATTGCGCTTCTTCTAAGTTCACTTGGAGAGTTTCCATGCTCCTCGTACATCCAAGATTTGGCTGATGCATATAGTGGTCTTGACATCCCCTCGGGCAGTGAATCATTGGATATCTATTTTCATGAACCGTGTATACTTGACTTTCAACTTTTCTCACAGATCAAGCACTCTTGGTTTTTTATTATTTTTATTATCGTGTTAGGATCTACCAAAGCCTGCAGAGGACAAGATTAAGGTGGTCCTAAATCAAAGTGCCTGGTCATCCCAGTCCAACTCCTTTGCTTCTGGTGTCCTGAGGCAGGCTGGGAAGTCTGAGACCGGGAAGACCGGTCTGATCAACTTGGGGAACACCTGCTACATGAACAGCATCATCCAGACCCTCTTCATGGCCACTGAGTGAGCCCTGCGTTTCTCCCGCCCTCTGTCTATATACGCTGAGAAGTTCTAGTTATGTTTTTCCTTGTCAAGTTGCAATACTTATTTTGTAAGCCTTTGTTAAATCCCAAATCTTTGTGGCCCTGTGTTTATCCCATAACCGGTTCCTAATACAACAACAATTTCTTAGCTGAAAAACAAAACTCTGTTGCTAGCGCTTTATTATCAGAACAATAAAAAACAGTTTAGATGAAAATAAATAAAATACAAGTCATACAATGCAGACACTGTTCCACACACTCTAAGCTTGAATTGTGAAAGGCGTTAACAGCCATCCTCTGTGTCTCAGCTTCAGGAGACACGTCCTGTCTCTCCATCTCAGCGGTACCAACATGCTGATGAAGAAGCTGCAGCTGCTCTTCGCCTTCCTCTCCCACACACAGGTTGGTTCTCCACGGACCACTCGATTCCTATGAGCGTTGACATGAAGGCGGAGCGACGCGGTACCATGTGATGTGTGTGTGTGCTCCCTCCAGAGGGCAGCGTACCCGCCCAGGAACTTCTTCGAGGCTTCCCGCCCCCCGTGGTTCAACGCAGGCTCCCAGCAGGACTGCTCCGAATATCTACGCTTTCTCCTGGACAGGTAGCCCCACCAACACCACCACCACACAGTGGTCTGTTATCGGAGCTGGTCATTATGTTAATTGGACAAGATTATTGTCTCAGAAGTAGCCTTATTAATGAAAGGAGGAGAGTTCTGAAATGCTTACGTTTTTTTTTAATATGGCGGTAGCCTATTTACGCTTTTGAATCTAAAACTCTTAACAGCTGTTCTCATTTAATGATGTAGGATTGTAGGTCATTAATATGAATGTGCTGTATTAATATTTAATATGGTTGTTTGGTGGCTTCAAGGTTACACGAAGAGGAGAAGACGCTTCAGATCCTGCAGTCGGCAAAGCCAATGAACGGCCTTCTGGGCCTGGCTCCTTCAGAGGACGCCAAGGAGTCCCGTTTCCCTGCGGAGGACGCCCGACCTCCGGAGGACAGCAGCACTCTGATCGAGAGGATGTTCGGCGGCCGGCTGAGCACGGGCGTTCGCTGCACGCAGTGCAACAGCATCTCCCAGAAGGAGGAGCCCTTCACCGACCTCTCCCTGGCCTTCTGCCCGTCCTCCGCCACCACCACCACCCCTTCCCAGAAGACCCCCTCCGAGGAGCCCAAGGGCCTGGGCCAGGGGTCGGTCAACGGCGGCAGCGAGGCGCCGGAGCACCAAGGTCCGGCCAAGTCCTCGGTGACCGTGTCGGGCCAAGAGTCGGCCCCGGGCACCCACGAGCCGCCGCTCTCGGTGCCCGACCTGGTGAACTACTTCCTGGCGCCGGAGATCCTGGACGAGGAGAACGCCTACTTCTGTGACACGTGCGGCTCGCTGCAGCGGGCCGAGAGGACGATGGAGGTGGTGGCGGCGCCCGAGTACCTGATCCTCACGCTGCTGCGCTTCTCCTACGACGCCAAGTGCCACGTGCGCCGCAAGATCCTGGACAACGTCACCATGCCGCCGCTGATGACGCTGCCCTTGCACTCCCCTCCCCCGTCGCCCTCGCCGCACAGACCCGCCGCCGCCGCCGGGGCCTCCTCGTCCCCCCTGTGCGCCATCGCTCCGCCGTCGCCCACTGCGCTCCAAGTGGACTCCCCGGAGAGCAGCGAGAACCTGGCCAAAAAACTGAAACCCTCCCACAAAGAGGAGGAGGAGGAGGAGGAGCAGCAGGAGGAGGAGGTGGAGGTGGTGGAGGGGGAGGAGGAGGAGGAGGGGGAGCAGGAGGTGACCGGGGGGACGGACTGCGCGGAGCAGATGGAGGGGTACGGGAGGAGGGTCAGCCTGGTGCCCTACGTGCTGAGCTCCGTGGTCATGCACTCGGGGACGTCCTCGGAGAGCGGCCACTACTACTCGTACGGCCGCAGCCTCGGCGGGAAGCAGCGTCCGGAGGCGGGGCCGGAGGCGGGGCCTGGGAGCGCCGCCGCCGCCTTGACGAGGCCGCAGTCCACGCAGTCGGAGGCGTGGCCGGGCGGCGCCGGGGTGCCGAGGGACTGGATGCTGTTCAACGACAGCCGGGTGTCCTTCACCTCCTTCCAGTCGGTGCAGAACGTGACGGATCGCTTCCCCAAGGACACGGCGTACGTGCTCGTCTACAGGAAGCAGGAGGCCAGCGCGCCGGGCGCCGCCAGGGGAGGGATGCCCAACGGGATGAGCCTGAGCGCCGAGCCCCCCCCTGCAGAAGGAGCTGCTGGACGCCATCACGAAAGACAACAAGCTGTACTTACAGGTGAGGCCCGCCAAGGCACTGGAATGCACACAGGAATTGGCCTCATTCACAGGAATAAGCCGGCATTATGAGTATCACACGTGTGACTACTTTTTCGGAGTCCGAAATCTGAGATTAAGATGTTGTGCTGTGGTGGTCTGCCTGTCGAACTGACTGTTTTACAGCAGTGCTTCATTATAAATGTTCAATGGGAAGCGGCTGATGTCTGATGGCTGAATACACACGTGCATAATTACATTATTTTAAAAGAAATACTTGCTATTACTTTACTACACTGGGATCACAAACAGTAACCTTTTTGTTTTTCTTAGAAGCATGTAATCCTTATCAAAGGAACTATTGGTCAGTGAGCCCACGTGAAGTTGACTTGAAATAAACCACCGCTAGAGGTCGCTGTTTAACGCACTACACGTTATTGGTCGCATGCGATCTAATTTTGCGCTAAATTCCAGGGTTGGATTAGATAATATTGTGAACGGGCCCCCACTATTAAATCCAGCCTATGAAGAGAATAATAATTCAGAACGAAGAGCAAGATTTATACAATGTCTTAACACCATCCATTTGTGAAACGTATCTTTCTCTCTCTCTCTCTCTCTCTCTCTCTTTCCCTCTCCATCCTGTGACTTCATCAGGAACAGGAGCTGAACGCCCGAGCCCAGGCACTCCCGGCTTCCTCGGCCTCCGGCTCCTTCAGGCACACGGCTCGACGCCAACGACCCCCCGGGGAAGCTGCGGACCCTCGGGTGGAGGGGGAGGTGGAGGGGGCTTCAACACCGTCAGCAGACTGGTCTTCTGAACACTGAGGAAGCGGTCCGAAAGAGAGAGAGAGAGAGAGAGAGAGTGGCTTGTGTAGTAGAAGAACTGCCACCGCTGACTTACAAAACTAATGGAGAACGCTAATGGGTCCGAGGCCTACTGGGGTTTCCCTCTTGTATCATAAAGTGTGTATTAAGGACTAATGTTTAACCTGGAATCACGTGGGTGGCTGGCGCATAAGTGTTATTATCAAAATCTGAGGAACTTTATTGACAATGTTTTTTTTGGACGAATTAAGAATATCTGCTTACACTGGCGTGCGTGTGCGTGTGTGAGTGCGATGGTGCGTGCGTGGTTGTGTGGAGTTGGAGTGGGGGGAATGGGGCAGGGATGGGTTGGAAAGATAATGAATATGCTTTCTGATCCGCTTTTTGAAAAAAACAAAAATAAGATCTTTAACCAAAATGAATTTGAGTTATGGAAAAAATACAATTACATTTGTCTATTAAATACATTTGTCCTTTACATTTTGTTTGACTTTAATGCCAAAGTATATAAGTCAAGTCAGCTGATTTTTCTTATCCAGTAAGGATCTCAATACATCATCCAGTGTGACTGTTGTATTCTTTGTCACAATGCTAAAATGAGCACTCAAGCAAACTCCCACACTCTTGCGTTTCAGAAAACCGCTGAATATGGACAATGTCCTTGCTCTTAGATTGTGATTGCTCTGTATCCATAGTTCTACGATCTTTTTCTTAAGGTGAACTTTTATTAACTATGCTAATACGCATGTTTTATACTTTATGCAATAATTGTATTCATAATTTTGAATAATATTCTAAGTTATAACGGGAAGTTCTCTGTGGATATTATTGTGGTACACTGCGCATTTACGGACACATGTCATGTTTCAATACAAAATCGCAACAACAAAAAAGCTTTTTAAAACCATATTTGGTTGATGGAGTGTATAGAAAGTAAAATGCATGTCGATTATTTGAGATTAAAATCTTACTGCTGTTCAACTTTAATTATTCACCTTAATTTTATTTTACAGTTCAAAGTGCATGCTGTTCAGAATTGAACAAGAATTCAGGAACAAAACGTACAATGCTATACAATCTATGCTGTTCTAACAATATGATAATTATTTAGAATTGTCCTACGAAAAGATGTGCAACATTAGCAATGCCCATTAAAAAATGTTATTCCGATAAATTGGAATGCCTTGCAGGCCGACCATAACATAAGTAGAACATGTTGAATTCCTATATTTGGCTTTTCACCGCGGCAACATTATGCACACTAAATGTCCATGCATATATCTAGCAGGCAATAACCTACATCATTCTAGCGAAAATTACCAAAAATGACTAGGAGGCACCAGCCTCCGAGGCAATTACCATCCCAATAACATTCCAAAGGGATTCCTCGGATTCCTCTTACACGCCATAAGGAAGGCATGTTATCTGGCATGTTCTTTTCTGTCGTTTGAAAATAAATAAATCAGGGATACATTTTAGATTTACATTTTTGTCTTCTAGTTGGGCCAATGCAAAAACAACCGATACAACTGTTTAAGTATGGGATGTCCAGCCAGAGTAATTGGAAAATAATAGGTTGCGCACCTGTTCGGGTCACTGAAAGTGCAGATGAGGAATTCGCATGGCGGGACTTTCATTTTTGCTTTTATAATAAGATGCCCAGTATGATAGTCCATTTCATGTGATCACAACAACCAGTTTTTATTTTCACTAGGCCTTTTCTCTTCTATTGTTCGGGACAAACCGGGAGCAATGGGGAACTACATGTCCCATGGTTACTACTATCTGCACTATTCCTCAACGCCACCACCTCTCCCCCCGTGTTCGGTAACCTACTATTTAGCGTTACTGGCGAGAGAGGGTGGGACTCTGGTAACATGGGTTTAACGGCGAGGGGGCGAGAGGGTCTTTCGAGGAAGGGATATCCGGTTTCGTTACATGTTTCCGATATTGCTTTACCAAATTATTAGTTAAACTCCATATTTATGCTAATTTTCGTTTACGTTGTGGTTGTTATTGTTATGCTTGTCATGATCTTAATAGTCTCTTCCCGGGGACTCTTAACCGGCGTACACAGCTCTTATAAAGTAAGAGACCGGAAATTGCACCACAGTAGACCGGGATAACGGTACAAATCTGGATCCTTTCTAAGGCTATGTGTTCCGAAGGAGGGCGAGTCTAGGGAAAGACGGAGGCACAATGTCAATCAAAATTAAGGAACCGTAAAAGTAGATCGGTGGGAAGATCGGCGGCTCAACTGTTTCCTTTGTACCGAAAGTGTTTTGCGGAATATAATATGCATCGGGACAATGAGGAATACAAAGATCCGACCCCCCCCAACAGCGTATCGCTTCACTTTTACAGGAATTGCACAAAGCGTCTCATAGAATCATAAACTTGGAGTTTCACTTGTCCGCGCTTGTTTTGCCACAGCGTTTCGGTCTGGGAAAGAAAGATACTAAAGATTGTTACTCGGGAGGGGAAAAAATGTGCCGCCCCGACGTGCATTCGTATACATCGTAAAGGATTGGGATATTGATTTTAATTCGCGAAAATCTGGTGTTTTCATTTCTCTGGATAACATTGGTGGTGACTCGCCATTTCGGGGAAGGAGGTATGTATTGCACCAACACACAAAATCATGACATGAACTTGGTTCTTCTCCGTTTAAATGGCTCAATCCATGTTTTTCAGGTCTCGCCTCCCGATTACAAACTTCTTTCACTGTTTACGGAAAGGAAGAAGGAGACCAACATGAGCGGGGGAGATGTGGTGTGCTCCGGCTGGTTAAGAAAGTCACCTCCCGAAAAAAAGTTGAGACGTTACGTAAGTGCAGTTGTATTTATTTTAAAAAAGATAGTGAAGCGTGTCACAAAGATTCACACACTCAGCGGGCGATATGGATGAGTGAGTCGCACGAGTGCAGCGACGTGCGATCAGCGGGCTTCGTCGTTACTGACAGAACACACGTTTAATTTCTCACTAAAAATGAGATTGTATGAGTTGGACATGGTCCTCTCATTTCCTATCTTTCCGTCTTTTTAGAACGCTGGAGTAACAAATTATTAAAATATGTGGATTGGAAAAGGTATAGGCCTATCTAAAATTGGTATTATTTTTTATACAACAACAACAAAACCGATATAACAACATAGTGTAAATACTGTCCACAGCCTATTCGTCACATAAACAATGTATTTTTAAATGGACCTCATAACAAGAATGGGCCACATAATGATTTCCCTAATATAACTAAGTTGTTAGTATCAGCATGACGGTTATCTTTCTGTTTCTATAACCGAGAGTTAGTAGGCCTACTACAGGCTATTGCTCAAGCAACAAGCCTCAGTGTACATCTTTTTTTTTTTTTTTGGGTTAACATTGTCGCAGTGATGGTTGGCATTTTATTATATATTATATTGTCTGCAAGATGTACAAATTGGATGAGTTAGTCATGTAAAATATCAGAAATTGTGATTTGCCAGTTGGATGGCAATATGAGACCACAATGATGTCGCAATACTTTCAGAGAAAGCTGTGGGCACCTATCTTCTATCACAGTTACAGTTCATCCTATAAAACACTGATAAGATCTCTCACGGTTGTTCCACACCTATTCCCACACCGACCCTGCTCTTTGACGTACGATAATGAGTTCCCAGCCAGTATAGATCAAAGGGGAGCTCCTCACGTTGGCCATGTATGGGACATAGATCCACAAATGCTAAGGCTTAATGCAAGTGTGGAAAACATTGGTCCATCTTAAGTTACAACACTCTCATGAGGACCAGTAAAAGGGTGGAATAGATGAGATATGAACGATATAGTTGCCATTGTTGGTTTTTTAAGGTCTGGTCTGCTCACTGGCTAAAAGGGCTTGTCTTGAGAAACCAAATAGAGCTGGATATGTTCTATTGATTATCATGGTAGATGCTTCCTGCTAAAAAATACCGTGCTTGAAATGTTTCAGAGGAAAATTTAACTGGTAAATGACGACTGAATTAAGCTGTTGGGTAAATTACAAGCTTCTTTGTAATAGGTTGCAATAACGGTTTCTTTGACCTGATTCAATGAACTTTGATGTTCCCCAATATTGGCTAATTTGACAGACATTTGCCGTTGGTTCATGATTTGAAGGGTTTGGATGTCTTACCGGTAGGGTACATTCATACTGGTGCATCAATTAAAACAGAATAGTTATCTTTCGACTGAATCTATTGATCCTCATTGAGTGATTGTCCCACCCCTAATTGATACATACCGTGATGCACCTGTGTGTTTGCGTCGGATGAAAGCCTCCGATATAGGGCTAGTTAAATAGGTCATGCAACCATATGTTAATAGTGTCAACTGCCGTGTGATGTTTTACAAAATAACAATTATGGCGTGTCATTCTACACTGGCCCACACTATAATTATGCATGTCACTGTTTCCATCTCAGGTTTTCCTTTTTGGAAGTGGATGTAAGTGAAGTTTTTAGTTTGTGAACAGATGCATAACCATGACAAGCTTGCAGGTTTAACCTTTGGTAGCCGACCGTTGCAACATGTATGTCGTCCGCTTGCATGGACCCCCTGTCCACGATAACCTATAGTTGTCACAAGGCGTATTAGCATAGTTTTGTATTGTTGTACAACTTGCCTACAACACTTGCATGGAAGTGTTTAGAGGAGTAGGCAGAATGCACAGGGTGTACTGTAAATAATTTGCATATGTTGAGTTATTTGCAAATAATTTTTGTTGAAACATTTCTGATGAGGCTGGCTCTTTCTTGCCAATTCGTAATGTGACCCAAACCGTTCTGCTTGATATCAAACACAATGGTTTCTGAAGGAGATGAATCATACTTTCAAATCCATGTTCATATCTGGGAAATTGAACAAGGAAAGCTGGTTGTCTTATTTGGCACATAAGTGGTTTCACCAGCTATCGGTCGCTCCCTGGTGATGCTCTCACGGGATATTAGAAGTGAATGAGTGCATATATTTGGACCTGGTTACTCACAAAAACACTACCAGACTCTTCTCCTTCTGCTGGCAGACCCCAGTTTTTTGAAGCCCCTGCCCTGCTCCTCTTTGGCAGCTTATACTATCTGTCTATCTGCTGGTCTGTCAGAATTTTATCCCTTCCCGTCTTGGGTGGGTTCTTTCATCATAAGATTTTGGTCTTCTAAATTCAGCACATGATCTGGGGCTGATGTTGGGTGGGCTCGGTACTGGGCCAGGGCAAGCGTGGCCTCCCGTGCACGACGTAATGACGACCTGTCTTGGGATGTTTGCCGTTTGAGGGAGGCTGGTGTCTGCGGCATTGGGGACACAAAGTATGTCAAGCCAGGTCTGATTTGGTCGGATGGATGGAAGATATGGTGACTGTGCTCGCAGTGGATGAGCCGGTGGAACCATTTGGGAGCCATCCGCAGAACTTTTGACACGGTAGCACTATGTCTTTTTTTCTAGTACCGGTTGCCACAAAAGCCATCGTCACTAGGACTAGGCCTGTCCGTGCCGCACTGTATTACCCAGACGATTCGTTCCACTACAAAAGATGATTCATGCATTTCCCTCTCTCGCTCAGAGCCATCACTCCATTTTAAATTTTCGTTTATTCCATGCTGCTTTTTAACGCAGCTCATGGCGCGCGATGAGAGTTAGGACGTCCTTCTTGTACTGTGGATTCAATAGGTCACCAGTGTACATAATTTTAAGTAGTGCTACATGATGACAATCTCGTTATCGATCGAGAGGTGGAAGTGACATGGGAGCAACGTATATTGCCCGTATATTATTTTTAACATGAATGGGGGCGGGGGGGGGGGAGTAAATGGGAAAAAAATATTATTGACCGGATCATGGTTGCATCATAACGGGCATACTTTCATTTTTTGCCATGTTTTTAGTTCGCTACGATGTCTTACGGTTATACATACAAGGGTCCATGGTGTTGGTCCATGAGGGGTCAGCTGTTTTAAAGGGGGGCCCGGTCCAGTGTTCCCGGACATCCTGTCTAAAGCTCAAGCCAAACCATCACCCCCTCCCTTCTAATGTCCGCGCCATCTCTACATTGGCTCTCATCTCAGACAGTATCAGCCACCACACTCACCCGAGACTACTCCGCTCTGGGTTAACATCAGGGTACACTAGGACCCGAGGCTGAGTACTGATTGTGGGGAGCTCAAAGGGTACTCCTGTTGAAGTGGCTCCCCCCAACCGCACCCAACCAGGGCTGTGCAAAAATGCAAACTATGGGTTTTCTATTCATGGAATGCGTCGTCTCTCTCTTCAAATCCATATGACGTTAAAAACAGGGCCTAACTAAACAATGGTTAGAGTAGGACTGTTAACTCGGCTATCTTGTATGCGGGCAGGGATTAAATACACACTTTTTTGTTTGTGTTTCTCTTTATTTTCTGTTGTGTCAACTGGATCTATGTTGTATTTTGAAAGAAGTGGGAAGCGTCCCGTTCTGTCTATAATAAGCAAAACATTGTCAACCTGTTGCACAATATAATGGGGGCTTTTTTCTGTCATATAACCACATTTGCCTCGTCTGGGTTTCTCAGGGAGTGTTTTCAACATCTGCTGGTTTCTATTTCATTGATATTGCATTTTTCATGAAGTTCCCCTCTTCCTCATTCAGCTCTCCTGCATGTTTTGTCTTTTGGGGGGGGGGGAAGTGCACTTGTTACAGCACCCTCCTAAGGAATTTCAAGGAGGTTTTCTAAGTCTTTGACTTTGGCTAAGCATTAACGCTAATTATAGGCGGCCAAGTACATAATAATAAATTGGCACATGATATGATGCCAGGATTTTGTTTTGGAGC